>NW_014577735.1:149883-153978 GCF_000485595.1 Priapulus caudatus | reverse complement strand
GGCTCATAGCCTATCGTGATCGAATAGGCTACAGGTTCGTCTACAGGCAGATACGTGTGCTGTCGCTCTTTTAGCCACAACGGTATATCAGACAATACGCAGAGGATTACTAACAGAAGAATGCATTTTTTAATGAATATAAGGCATAGTAAAGATCATACGGTACTTAACTATAACACCGCAAACTAGTACAATACTTAACTAAGACAAGCAAGCACAATACAGTGTTATATTCCTAGCAATGCATATTTACGATAGCGGCATCCTGCAGGTCCTAGGTGTACGTCAAGAGACAGCTGGTGACGAGGCGGGTCGGTGTCTGTCTTCACTCTATCCAGCACGGCGGTTTATATACATCTTGCAGACGTGCGTGGCCCGAGCATGGTCAAGGCCTTGTTGGAGAGAGTGATGGAAGAGGTGCCCTAGTTTCTGTTACTTGACAGGAGTGATGGACGCTGGACTGTCATCTCCCGGTGTTGTACGAATGCGTGGTTTATCGTCTCACAGCGATATCGGTTGATTTTTATCGAGTCCTGTGATCTATTGGTATGCTTGGTGGCAGCCCATTTTTTATTCCCGTTGTGGTTTATCTCCGGTTTCTTCGGGATGTAGTCATTAGTGACACGTTAGATCGGCGACTCATCTTAATGACTTCCCTGGCACTGTGGCTGTTCGGTTCAAGTATCCATATATCACATTCCTCAGCGGTGATCGTTCCTTTTTTCTTCCCTGCATCGGCGCGCGACCTCAAACTGATAGGGACTGAACTGTTCGTTACACTGCTGTCGTAGCTAATAACTCTTACTTGTGTCCCCCTGACACAGTTCCGTATCGTACACTCTTACTTGTTACCTTGTTGCTAACATAATTTGATGCCGCTCGCGGCTGCTTGACGTTAATGACCCGTGTCATTATGCACACTTGCTTAACTCAAATAACTAGATATAGATTAACATATCTATATGCTTGTAATATTCATCATTACATAGTTAGTCGATTGTGACATTTTAGAAAGGACCCTGCTCAATAAGAAGAACTTTCATCACTAGTCATGGTTAACATTCAGATGTTCTAAGGAACTATTGCATTTGCCTACAACCCCCTGAAATTATTACAAGTGCTCATGTGCGTGTCGTATGTTAAGGAACAGTCATGTATTCGTTGCAAGAAAGCTGTGCACCTCTAATTTAAGTTGTAATTTTAGTTATCACTGAACGAAAAGACAAAACCAGAATGAGATAATATGTGAAAGATTGTTGAAGTATCGTAAACTGTATCTATTGAAATATGCAAATTTATGCTAAAAATATAATGAATGTAATATAATATGAAAATATAAGTAATGTAAAAAGTCTTATATAACCCATGGATTCCATAAATGTTAAATGCGATGATTGCTTTGTAATTATATGACTATTTATAGTGTTATGATTTCACATGAGTATCCTACAGAATTGTAAATTATGCGCATCTTATGTAAATTAAAATTACTTACTGTATGAAGTATAAGAGTCGGTGTGCGTTTGCGTTTTTTTTCTAGCACATTGCGTTCTGAGATTACATGAACTAATGCATAATCATGCTTTCATCACATGAGATTACTTGAAAAAGTCTTTGTGTGTGCGTACATACATGCAAGACTGACTGCCTAAGCAATGTTTGATAGAGAGTAAATGGGAGAGCAAAGATAGCAGAAAAAATTCTAAATCAAATACATTCGTACTGATGGGGAGAGCCTCAATGGTAATTGCAATCCATACGTTAGTCTGATAATTATACCTTCGAGAGCGAAACGTGAGAATAACTTTCTAACACCTGTTTGTGCGTACACACGAGAGTATCTCACACTCATGAAAGAAACTGCATCTCACGCTCTTGGACAAAATTTCTAGCACTCACATGAGATGTTGCGGTCACCAAACAAACAGTGACATAGCATCAGCATCCTGGAATGGCAAACGTACGGATATGCAGGGCCGTAGCCTGTGGGGGTGCAAGGGGGGCAGCTGCCCCCTAGATTTTGGAGCAAAATTTAAAAATAAGCTTCGCTAATAATCGTAAATAACCATAATGTGATTTTTCTGGTCACTTATCCGTGAAAGCCTTGTGTCAGACCCACCCCTACCACACTATGGACGTCGATCAAGAGCTGCGCCCTTCGCTCATCATTACACAGTTGAGTCATGAAATTTTGCCCCCCCCCCCCCACTAGGAATTTGCTCAGCCTACGGCCCTGATATGGACAGACACACAGAATGAGAGATGCAACAGATGCGTGCGCGAAATGGACAGACACTCGGGAGGAACCGACAAATTCATGTGGCATTTTTAATCGCGCGACGGGAAGCACCAGAGAGAGAGAGAGAGTGACCAAAGTTGTTCATTCTTCATTACGCGCTCGCGTTTACAGGGACTTGGAGCGTTTCAATAAAATATAATGCTAAATAAAAACGAAATCTATTTACTACCAGTGGAAAGTTTTAATCGCTTCTAGTAGGTCTTGTGCCACACATTTAGTGTGTAAATATTAAGTTTCTATATAGCTATGGTCCGTCCATCCACTGAGCGGGTTATGTAATAAACTGAGAGCGCATGTTAATAAGAGTAGAGAGGGGAGACAGGTACGGTAGAACGAGATAAAGGAGATAGGGGGAGAGGTTGAGAGAAAGAGAGAGAGAGCAGTGGCGTAGCTAGGATTTTTTCAGCGCGGGGGGGGGGCACTGGGGGCGGCCTTACGACTTTCGGTGTGGGAGCGAGCAATATATAACTTTTGCTTATGTAATTATACTGTTCTAACGGCAATTTGTTTTTATTCGAAATTTTTTTTTTATCAAGCATGAGATTTTGCAGTGGGGCACATGGGGGGGGCGGGCACAGTAAAATTTGTGGGGGGCGCTTGTGTACTCCCCGCCCCGCGTAGCATACGGCCCTGAGAGGGAGAGAGATGGGGGAAAGGGCGGCGGAAGGGGGGATGAGAGGGTGGTGAATGAGGTCTGTTAGTTTGAACAGTATCGTGGGGTCCATCCTTTGATCCGAAGCGCTGGGCGCGCCAACAGAGTCTATGCGAATGTCTGACGGCATGCATATTAGTAAGACGCTTGCTTGTGAACAGCTAGAGGTCCACTGATACTCCGGTACACTCGGATTCTGCGGACAAAGTGAAATTTGAGATCGGATTTTGCTTGGTAGGCAGCGTCTCTCTCGGGCAATACGCCTGCCAATTTTGCAAGCGCGTAAGTTTGCGCGAAAAGTGTGCTCGTTCGATGAGCGGACGCGAGCGCATCGGCCGTGTATATCAGCAATATGAAATAGTTGACGTGGCGGACCTGCGGCCAAGTGACGGTCTTAGGTTTGTAGCGTATTTGCTGTGGCACATTCTCTCGGACATACGTGTCCATTTGAAGCGCTCGAGCTTACGGCGAAAAGTATTCTCGTGGCTGGCACAATCGACGAGGCGACGCGAGCACAGGCAACTTGGAGCATTTCAAATAAGATATAATGGCTAAATATAATTTAATACGAAATCTATATTACTACAAGTCTTAATGTTTTGCTCTACTCTCTTTCACCTATTATTGCCCGACAATTTCCTGTAAATGCCGTTTAAATGCTCATACTGCAACACACGCTGGCTGGCCGGCACGCTAGCTGCTGCACACGTGACACATAATTTATATAGTTATTTTTCATTTTTTTTTTCATTACATAATAATAAAAATTTATTAAATAATGAATAAAATAACAATTAATTAAGATTTAGATTAATAATAACTATTATATTTAGCGTGTCAGTGTGGCAGCGCACTAGCGATGCGGGCAGCACCAGCGTGTGTTGCAGAATGAGCATTTGGACGGAGACGGAGTTGACAGGAAAATTTGTCCGGCGAAATTAATAGGTGAAAGAGAGTAGAGAAACATTAACACTTCTTCGAATGTTAGTAAATAGATTTTCGGTTTTATGTTAACATTTATATTTTATTTGAACGCTTCCAAGTCCCTGTAACAACGCGACGATCGATCGTGAAATAATTGAGAAGTGAACAAACTGTCTGTCGGTCAGCTTCTCTCTGCCTCTCTCTCTCTGGTGCTTCCCGT
>NW_014577735.1:143719-149873 GCF_000485595.1 Priapulus caudatus | reverse complement strand
TCCCCCTCTCTCTCTTATTAACATGCGCTCTCCAGTTATTACATACGGCTCAGTGGATGGACCATAGCTATATAGACCTTTATATTTAGATGTCGCATTCTGACGTCATTTTGAGACACTCGCTATGTGACGTTCATGGTCTACCACACAATGAATTTGTTTCCGTGAATAGGAAACGCAGTCAACGGCGCTGCGCCGAATGCGCACCGTGTGCGGGCTGGCGTGCGCCGTTGGCGCGCGCAAAATATCTATCGTGTTAGATTTTTCTGGCTCAGCGCCGTTGGCGCGCGCCGAATGCGTGCGCAAAATATCTATCGAGTTTGATTTTTCTGGCTCAGCGCCGAATGCGCACCGTGTGCGGGCTGGTTTACGTGGGCAAATGGCGCGCGCGTTTAGCTCAGCGCCGTTGGCGCGTGCCAAATCCGTACCGTGTGCGGGGCCTTAACATGTGATGCATGTTCGTGTGAATATCTATGTTTGTTTTGCGTTTTTATTCAAAGAGAAATCGAATACTTCATACTTTATTATATGCGGCGTCTATGCGACTATATGGTTAGAATAGATAGATAAACGTTGGGCATGAATTTACTAGAGAGAACAACAACATCATCGCCAAAAAACAACTACTAATAATATTGCTACGAGAAATCTACGTCTACATGTAGAGACTGATTGCTGTACATATAGTCAAGTTTATTGTGTAATTTCGTTCACTTTTTGGGGTGATTTGCAAACCTATACATTTTTGGAATCTGTATAGTATAGGCAATCAGAAAACTAATGTTTGCAATTTGCCGAAAGCATGCATGGCGGCCATCTTGGAAATAAGCTAAACAGAACCACAAAACAGGTTATCATGTTCATTTTATTATAATAAATGTTCTAAATGGCTCAGAACTTCTACATGTAGCAAGTCAAACCTCTAGCATGTCTAGGCAGCTTCTTGGACAACTTCAATATCATGATAGGATTACAAAATAAGTGTGATATAGCAAAATCTTTGATATATAGCAGAATCTTTACACATCATCATCGTTACTGTCACTGGTCGGCAACATGTCATTCCTAGAGTCCTTGTCATTCTGGCACTGAGTGCTGCACTGGCAGAGGTCTGTGCATGATGGGACTGAAGAGACATTCTTGGACCTGCAAGAGCATCGAGATGTTGAACAGTCTGCTCTACACTGGCATCTCGCCATCTCAATGATGGCCTTGGGGGCTGGAAGGACCTCAGTTGTAATTGGCTTCACCTGATCAGCTGCTGTGTCTTTGTAGACGCCATGCTGCAGCGGATCCAAGAACTGCTGCTGAGCAATGTTTGCCTGAATTCATACTGTGGCCTGGATCTGGACTCGGTGGATGTGCTGCTTGAGAGCACCAAGGGTGGGAGGCAGCTTGTCACTTTCAGCCATATGCTTGCAGAAAAGATGCCATCGCAGCTCCGGGATGCTCGCAATCTGGATGCCCTTTGGTGCGTATGCAGAACAGACGAATGTTGTCAGCGTTAACAGCAGCTCTTCAGTGACTTCAGCGGCATCTGAAAGCATCTGCAGAGCATTGATAACTTCTCCGCCTGCCTTAAAGTAGACTTGCAGCCAGGTTGCCTTGCCTATGCGAGAGAACCTCCCGGTGTTGTCTGCCCCCGTGAATGCGTGGAAGGCTGGCAAAGCCTTTGCTCTTTCTGGACCTAGTTCTGTCCATATTGGCTGCACTTGGACCACTCCGGATGCCATCGACATGGACGTGTTTCTCAGCAGAATGTGCTATGACCAGCACCAGAACATCAGTGTCTGGGGAGAAGACCACCAACTCTGCATCAGGTGGGTTCTGTGATGCCAGCACTGCATGGTAGATCAGCAGTGTGTCCGCCTCTTCGTGATTGTTGTCCTCGATTAGCAGCTCGCTATTGCTCCTAGTACGTCCTGCGGCAGATGCGATAACCAGCTTGGAGTACTTGGTTGTACTCCAGGGTTTTTGCTGCCAGATACTCAGTCAGATCAGCCTTCGTTTTGTCGTGGGAAAGGAACCGGCTCATTGGGATGTGCTTGATGCTAGTGTCATCTCTGATCTGATATTGGATCGGATCCTTCCCTTGTCTCCGTTTCGCCGTTGTGGTACTCTTCAGGGAATCAGCCTTGTATGTGTCAAACACCAGAATGATCTCATCACAGTCTCTTGTGGGCGACATCTGTCTGGTATTGAAGCATTCACTGAGGTCTTTGACTGTCACTACCGTGGCTGGTTTCTTTGTTAGCTTCTGCACGACCACCATACCGTCCACCAGTGGCAATTTTTCGACTTGGATAAAGATCTTCAGTGGGTGTGCAGTCAATGGTTTCTGGATCCACTGCATCGCGCTGCAGAACACTTGCATCATGCAGCTGCTGCTGCTGATCTTTATCGGGTGGTTCTGTTCTTCCCCGCTTCTCAAGGAGGTGGATCAACTTTGCATTGACAATACATGGCAGCATTACCCCGTTTGCCGCAAACAGTGTCAACGTGAACTCATAGTTGCCGATGGCTTGTTTCTGGTCGATGTCTCGGTTTGACCTGGCAAGGACCATCAGCCTTCCGTACAGATCCTTGGTCTCCTTCAGATCTACAGTCTTGTCTCTGAGTTTCACACTGGTATTCTTGTTGCCAGACATGAACATCTTGTTGTTGTGTTTATTCACTGGTGCCCAGAGGCTGACGTCCCCATTGATTCGCTCTGACACGTACTCTTCATACAACTTCTGCCCAGTGACATCAATGTTTAGGATCTGTGGCACATACTCGTCTGCGATGTAGGCATGGGTGATCATATTGTGCAGCTGGTCACCTTCAGTGGCAAATGAATTGCCATGACTCAGGATCGCAGCCTTGATCTTGTCAATTGCGTCATGCTCCCTCTTGACTGCACTTGGTCTACGGTCATGGTGCTCTGTGACCTTGCCAGCTTCCACATCAAACTGACTCTTGAACTCGCTCAACAGGCATGACAGTTCTGGTGCAGCCATGAAGAACCTCTGGGTTGGCGTTGTTGGAGATCCCAATCAGTCCAAAGTGAACCTTTATCAGCTTGTTCAGATGTTCGCATGCGTGGTCTGCACCAATGGATACAAACGGGATCTTGTTCTTGGTGACGGATATGTTTCCAGCTTCCAGTTCCCTCCAGGTATTGGGGTGGTCTGTTCTCAGGTCATACATGTCTGCGAAGTACCGAGGCCAGAGTCGCTTGTACTTGATCCGGTTCATAGCAAAGAACATCTTGCTCAGTGCTGCTCTAGCTTCGAGATGGAGCACCAGGTCAGCGTTTCGGGATGCCGCCACGAAGAACAGGATTGTCTCCACTCGGTGTAGGTAGTTTATCATGGATTTGAACATGGCATTCTTGGATCTCTGGGCCTCCCAGTCCTGGAATGTTTTCAGCACTTCAGCATTGGTCAAGGCTTGAAGGAGGGTGATGTTGGCATGTTTCACGGATTTAGCCTTTGTGCATTTGTTCCCCTCAGAGCAGGCAGCTTTTACTACCGCCGTTGCTTCCAAGCAGATGTCTTTCAGTTGTAGGTTGTCCGTGAAGAAGTCCTCCAGTGCCATCTCATAGAGTGCTATATATGAATAGATGTGGGCACGGAGAGCACGCTTGTAGTGTGTGCATTTTAGGATTTGTTTTGTTGTGGCAGAACCATAGACATCAGCTTCCATCCAGGCATCATCTATGCCGGAGTTCTCCATGGAGGCTCCGAGAGCTCGCAGAGCAACCATGACGACGTGTAGTTTGCCCAGTCTGGGGAAAACTGTGTGCTTCAAGTCAGGCCTGGCATCTAGCAGTTGCACCACCTTCTCGTAGAGAGCCATGTCAAATGAAATGACCGTCGGATGATCTTCACCAACTGCCAAGTACCTCAGCGGACTTGCTTGCATAATCACAGTCAGTAGGGTCGGCCACTCGTGTGCCACCTCTGGCAGTAGTGGTAAGGCTCCAACCTTGGTCACGGACTGGCATGTAGACAGCAGTGAGTTGTAGCCTGCCCAACCAGAGATCTTGCTGGAATGTCTGCCATCGTTCATCCTAGATAGAAAAGAGGCGACAACCCATCCCAGCTGTGTCAGCTGATATAAGCCAGAGTCTCCCACCTCGTTGATGGTGAAGTCCTCTGTACTCTGGGTTGGCTGCGGCTTGGGCTTGTCACAGTGCAGCACATCTACGTTGTATGGGGTGTCCGATAGACTTTGTGCATCACTTATGATCAGAGGTGGTGCTATCAGCTCTCCGGGAACATCATATACTGTACACAATATAATCATATCAATACACATATATTACCTCTGCTTCGTTCGCGATTGGCCATAACTACTGTCTGGCTTCCACTTTCTGTGCAGGTCCGTGCCCCGTACGTTCACATCACCCGCGTTTTGTTCACGAACATGTCGCTGAAAGCATGCGTGCGTGCGTGCGTGCGTGCGTGCGTGCGTGTACATGTGCGTATAATATATTATTATATAATATACATTATAAATAATAATATTATATATAATTGTTATTAAACTAAGAAACGTAGACGACCTTTATATCTGCAATAAAGAACTTTATATTGTTATATTACATACATTATTCATGCCAAATTCCATACACTTGCATACGCGACGATTAGTACTTACAAAATATTCTGGTCACAGATCTCGTATACGTGTAGCGGTCATAACTTTATCACAAAAACGTAAACAACGTGTTAGCTATAACAATGGCTGCCTGAGAAATGCTACGTGACGTCATTTTGGCGGACTAGTCACGTGAGAAACGGCGTTGTACCATCACACGTACACGCGCGGACCATATCCATACACGCATACATGCACGCACGCACGCGCGCAATATACCCATGCACGCACACATACACACACAGTGTCGCCCGCAGATAGAAGCACTGGAAGCACAGTGCTTCCAGTAAATTTTGGGTTTAAAAAAAAACATAATTTATTGTGCTCGATTAACGCGATAAATTATGTCAACATTTTTGCACAGAGAGTAATAAATTATAGTTTTCTGTTTATTATATTAGAAATATATATTTGCACACACTTACATCACGAACTGTAGGAAATATAACAAAAACAAACATAGGCCTATATTTTACTCATGGATGATGGACCAGCCCGGTGTCATGGCCTGAACATATAACCACTCTTCAAGCTCTTGGCTTACAGCTGTTATAAAAATACAATCATGAAGCACAAACTGGATCTGCCACACAGCCTGGAAGTGACGCACTAAAAACAAGTGACAAGTCAATTGCCTTCATAATCTGATAATGGTAACTTACGTTGTCATAGCGACGTTCGCAATATAACGTTATTGTGTAATGTTTTGGCTGTCTGTAAATGTCATATTCAAACTCAGCACAGCAACAGTGTCGGCACAGGGCGGAGCTTTATTAATGTGTGGTCCAGGCTACATGATTAACTGTTGTTGCTCAGTGCTGCATGCTTATATAGCATGTCTAGTTAACCAGAAAACTCTTACAACTGATAACATTTCATCATGAGCGTCACTTTGACAAAATGGTTCAAAAAGGTAGAGAAGAAGAGTAGTGAAGGAACTGATATGCATCCGAACACCGAAGAACTTTACGTAGCATGTGCACAAGATAAGGAGTGTTCGGCAAGTACGTCCAAGAAAAGCCTAATTAAAGATGATGTCGGCACTGATAATCGTGATGTGAAAGAAAATGTGATTGATATAGGTCTACTAGACTTAACTAAGGTGAATGATCTCGACGATTTCACCAAGGAGCGCATCCTCACCTCTCGTTTCCAGCCAAAGAATTAAAACTTGGCAAGCACCACTCGGTAATTTTGGTACAAAGAAGCGTCGTATACCTGACGTTTTTTCCACTACTTCGTATCCAACTATAAGTTACAGTGTATCACAAGATGGACTATATTGTTTTGTTTGTGTACTGTTTTCCAAGGCTTCCGGCGGGTTTTGCGTCGGCCCGTTAATAACTGGGCAAATCGCCTTCTCGCATCTCGAGTCCAAAAGTCACTTGGATGCTGCTGCACGAGCACAAAGACATTCAGTGAGCACGACGTCTGTAATAAAGCGATTTGATGCAACAGGACATCGACACATTAGTTTGCTGTTTGGCAAAAAATAACAGTTTACTGGTAT
>NW_014577735.1:133047-143709 GCF_000485595.1 Priapulus caudatus | reverse complement strand
GTCGGCCCGTTAATAACTGGGCAAATTGCTTAAAGTACGCCTTCTCGCATCTCGAGTCCAAAAGTCACTTGGATGCTGCTGCACGAGCAGCTGGATATTTGGACGTGTGTCAGAGCAAGCAGGACAGTGTGACAATGTGTTTATCCAATGCCTACAAGCAACGCACTGAAAAGAATGCACGTGCCTTGCACCATAATCTTATGTGGCCGCCAAAACGTTGCTCTTCGGGGGCACACAGACGAGTCATCGAATTTTCGAGCTTTACTGGATTTCCGTGCCGAGGCAGATACTTCCCTTCAGCAACATCTCGATACAGCACCCCGCAACACAACGTACATTGGACATCGTACCCAAAACGAACTTATTGGTTTATGTGGGGCTGAAATTTTGGACCATATAGTGAAGGGCATCAAACAAGCTAAGTATTTTAGTCTTCTTGCAGATGAAACTGCAGATGTCAGCAAAACCGAACAAGTAAGCATTCGCGTTCGGTACTGTAACTCTGACTACGAGGTGCGGGAAGATTTCCTGGGTTTCATCGGCACCAGAGATACGATTGGAGAGACTTTGGTTGCAATTCTTCAAGATGAAGTTCAAGAACTTGGTATGGATAAATGCACAATGGTCGGTCAAGGCTATTACGGCGCCGCAAGTATGAGTGGACACAAGCAAAGAGTCCAGGCCAGATTGAAATAACGTCACGAATCAGCCACCTACGTTCACTGTAAAGCACATAATCTCAATCTAGCGCTCAGTCACTCCTGCCAGGTTCCATGTATCCTCAACATGTACAATATAGCAGGTCAGATTCTCACTGCCCAAACGTTTGCAGACTTACCTCAACAATGCGGCGACCAGTGACTGTCCTCGTGTTAAACGGTTTTGCCCCACACGGTGGAGTCAGCAAGCAGACAGTGTTACATCCATCATATCTTGTTTCGAACCTTTGTGCGACACGCTTGAAGACCTTCACACGGACACAGACACAAAAACCAGAACGACGGCACTGGCGCTACATCGCGCAATACTCTCTGGAAACTTTCTCATATGCCTGCACATCCCCCAACAGTACACAAGCTCACTCAATGAAGCGCTGCAGTCTGAAACGTGCGACCTTGTTAAGGCATCAAGCCACAGCAGCACTGTTACTGCCACTCTACGGGACAAGAGAAACAACTCAACCTTTGACGACATCTGGAGTGATGCCTGTGAAGTTGCAGCTATATAGCGCCAGACACAGAGACAGAACACGCCCGCAGCAACAGCCAAGGATCACTGGAGACTGAACGCCTACATACCATTCCTGGACCACCTTGTCACTGAGCTCACAGACCGTCTGTGCAAGCCATTGCAACGGCTTCAGGCGCAATATCTTTTGCCAGACTTCATGGAAAATATGACACCTGACATGTGGTTGGAAATCAAGCAAGAGTACGAGCTCCTATTGCCCACTCCGAGCAACATCGATGCTGAGCTGGACCTCTGGAAACAACACATCCAAGCGTCACGATTGAAAGACATTTCATTAGTGAAATCAGTGAAAGCTACTGAAATGTTGTTTCCGAACATCCATGTCATTTTGGTAGTACTATTGACGATGCCCGTATCCACTGCGAGTGCAGAGAGGTCGTTCAGCGCTCTAAAACGGCTGAAAACGTTTATCCGAGGCACAATGACTGACGACCGTCTGACTGGACTGGCACTTCTACACGTGCACAAAGACATCTCAGTGAGCACGACGTCTGTAATAAAGCGATTTGATGCAACAGGACATCGACACATTAGTTTGCTGTTTGGCAAAAAATAACAGTTTACTGGTATTTTTTGGTACAAAGAAGCGTCGTATCCCTGACGTTTTTTCCACTACTTCGTATCCAACTATAAGTTACAGTGTATCACAAGGTGGACTACATTGTTCTGTTTGTGTACTGTTTTCCAAGGCTTCCGGCTGGTTTTTGCGTCGGCCCGTTAATAACAAGGCAAATCGCCTTCTCGCATCTCGAGTCCAAAAGTCACTTGGATGCTGCTGCACGTGCACAAAGACATTCAGTGAGCACGACGTCTGTAATAAAGCGATTTGATGCAACAGGACATCGACACATTAGTTTGCTGTTTGGCAAAAAATAACAGTTTACTGGTATGGTCAGCCTATACACTGTGATACGGCGGTTGTGCCAAGCCAATCCTTGTTAAAACACAATTGACTTACACGATTTGTGTTTTCTTATGTTTCACAAACTATATTCTGCTACAAACGATGCATTTGGTCAAGGTAGTTCCACAGCCAACTGATCCTGCCAACTCCACTGTTAGGACTATATACCACCTAAATCCGTTTTTATCATAAGATCTAATATTTACGATAACAGTTGTTTAAACGTGGATCTCTCAATCATATCGGAGTAAATTTGTGCTCTGCTCATAAATAAGCATAAACAATTCAATAGAACTGTTTTATGGTAAGTTAAGTTGACAAATTGAGTCAGTTCCGTTTATAAATTTGTTAGTTATCAGAAGGTGGCTATAATTAAAAATATATAGACTAGTAAAATGCAGCGTTGTTATATAAATTTGTGACGTTGAAGCAGTTTACATTATGTTACACACCATTTTGTTCCTAAATCTCTCTCGCAAGACTCACCAGATTGCATCTCCAGACGTCTACCATTCAACAATTTTCAGAGTAGAGAGGATCTATCGGTTTGCAACGATATTCTAAAGAAATATCTATGAGAACCCTCGCATCCACGTACCCATGTGCCGTCCGTTCTGTATTCACACAGAACCCGGCCTTTCCTTTCAGAATCTCTTAACATGCTTTAGTCGCATCATTTAATTGTTAGTGGGTGAAATCAAAAAGCCTCCCGTTATTTCGAATCCGTTAATGCACTACACAGATAATGCAGATTAACGTTAGGTTGTTTTTGTGCAAATCATTAGTCACATTAATATTGCGTCAAACAGTCAGCTTGCATTATAGAATGTAAACTGCCAACGCAAAGATAATCGAAGAACGCAACCGCCGTCGTCTTAATTTTTGCTCAGCCTAGTAGGTTAACCGGCTTGTTAATACTCTCAATACTGTCGATGAGTGTAACGACAAGAAATGTAACAGTTGCTATCGTATATATTTTCTTGTGGCTGTAAACGATTTACGGCAATGCATTGAGGTCACCCCCATCGAGTCATGCATCTGCGCACAGCCATAAGGATCGAGTCGTTCGAATCTCGAAATTTTCGATTGCAGCGGATTGTCCCCGTTACTATCGGTATCCTATATCACGACAGGTGCCATCTTTGATGCTGTACATACTCGGTCAGTGCCATAATAGCCTAGTCACTTTCCGATAGGGAAAGTGGCGCTAAATTCGTGAACTGTAATTGAGGAATATGAGTAATTGAGTAATATGTCGAGCCGAGGCGCGGAGAGAGAAGAGAGGAGAGGAGGAGCGCAGCTCCTAATCAACGTGCACACGGATGTGGGGTGCGTCTAGAACGCGGGTTTCACGAGTGAATATATGATAATTTACTGTAATATTATAGCATTTGCATGTATTCAGATTTTATTTTATTCTTAGCTACAATTAATCTAATGGGCATGCAGTTACGTCGTTGCCTTTCCCAGCGGATACGACCCCGGCGGTGTCTGATCAATAAGTAGTGTGATTGGTAGTGTAATGAGTAGTGCACCTAATGGCATACAGGAGAGACCACTCGAGCAATGCTCTAGCAGGTATATTATCCTCTGACATATCCGGCTCATCACTGTTATTATCAAGCAGAGGGTCGACCGCTGCTACCTGACAAAGACAGCATAAACTGGCCGCAGAAACTGTCGCTTTGGGGAGACATTTTGTATTTATCTCGAAATTAAATCATTTTATATTTACGGATGACAGCGTTGGGCGCGACGTTCGTGCCAGTTAACGGTTACCATGCCGACTGTGTCACGTGATCCACGAGACTTATGTAAACCGTCTGTTATTTAATTACATATTTTTCAATGTGATTACTGCTTATGGCGATTACGAATTTTTCATATTTACGAAACCGAAAGTAGAGTTTATCTTCCAACTCTTGTGGCGACGTAGGTAGAGCCTTCGTGTCATGTTTATTATACAGTATTGAAAATAGATGTGGATATAGATATTGTAACGCAGCGACAGCATGTCACATTCGGGCATCTTCCTATACGATTGATGATTGACGTCCTCTCACACTCATCTCGTAGCTTTCATGTCATGTGACATTCAACGCTACATAATAGGTAGTTCGCGATGTAAACACCCATCATGATCATACTTTTTTTAAGTATGTATTCATAACTAATGCTACAAAATACTGCTTCTTCAATAGCTCTATTTGAACTCGTGTTCGTCGAGAGACGCCGCGTTGAGAAGATCTGGAAGTGACTTGCTGAACCCGTCCATGCCTGTCAGCCAGTACGTTGTCATGTCACCTTTACCCTACACGACAGAAACGCATTGATTAACTCACCTTGATAGTCCTACTCGTGATTCGGGGATACTAGCAGTAAACAAGCATGTGGCTCAATGTTTATGGATCAATAATACGGACCTGAAAAATATTATCAACGTTTTGGGAAATCACTTGGGGAGCGGATCATGCATCAGCGATATCCTGTCACAGGATTGTCATCGTATAAGCTTACTACGGCAACTCAATAATTGATGCTTCTATGAAGAATGAACTATTATTCGTCGGATGTACTGGGAATGTAAGTATTCAATGTGAGTCACCTTGACATTAATGGTGCCTCGGAGTTGAAGGTGAAATCCGCCTATCTGGTTTAATATCTGCGCCGTTGATTCGTTGAGATGAATTCTGAGGGCTAGAATTGAAAAAAGAGGAAATGGTAGAAAAATTGTGGGAGAGAAGAAAAGTGCAAAAAATAAAAACAAAACGTTTTAAGTAGGGAAAAGCAACGAAAATAAAATATCCTGTTATATTTTTATCAAATCAAATACGCGTAAAATGAAAGTTACATATACTACAAAAATTACATTATTAATAGTTATATGGTTTTGCTACTACGCGTAATGATGTTCATGCGCACAAATGTACGTGCGTGCGTGCGGCGTCTGCGTGCGTTGCTGAGTGCGATGTGCGTCGTACGCATTCTTACTTAGTCCACTAGATTCCATTTCTCATCTGTTGACTTATCCCAACAGACAATATCGAGGCATCTTGAGCCCCACAACACCAGCGACTACTGAACCTAACAGAAAAAAACACACAGCCATCGTTACTCCGTATCGACACCTAATAACTATATATATATATATATATATATATATATATATATAATTAGGTTGGCAAGATGAAGATGGCATTAACTCTGGCATCACTGCTCGCGTGGGCCTATAATGGGCAGTAATAAAGTTAATTCCATATTCTTCCATTTGCTCGACAGCAGGCAGCCCTCGGTAATGCTAAGCCTTACGTGTCTTTCTGTGACCGGGAAATCCGATGAAAAAATATACGATCTGAAAAACACGCGTTACGGGCGCAACGAAATATTTGTATCAGCCTATATTGAACGCTAAACACGCACATACAGACAGGTAGAGGTCGAAAGGAAGCGAACAATAGACTGATTAGAAGAGCGAGGGACAGAGAGATAAACAGAGTGAGCGAACGGAAGAGAAAGCGAGAAAGATACAGAGAGAGAGAAAGAGAGAGAGAGAGAGATTGAGGGAGAAATGGGGAAGAATGCTATACACACACACACACACACCTGAGTGTATGCCGATGCGCAGCTGTAGGTGTTCGTCGGATCTGTGACGCATCGTGAACCGCGTGATGGCGTGCATGTCGTTGAGCGCCATTGTTGCTATCTCGGCTGCATGTCGGTGACCATTGCGCTCCGGAAGACCGCTCGCAACCATGTACGCATCACCGATAGTCTCTACCTGGTGGTGAACGCCCGAAGAAATAATATAGCAAGCTATGTAGATCTCGGTGCGAGCACCACAACCTAACAGTAAACATGTGGCGTCCCTATTCGCACTCCTGATTACTGAGCTGCTAGTTAGACGTGGTCCCTGGGCGTTCACGCAGGAAACAGAGTCTAACAGCACATGCAGCTAGCCTGCTGCATCAGGGCCTGTCTTGATGAGTCGAAACTAGACTGAGCCACGTCAATAGTGAATAATGTGTATACATTTGTTTGGTAAAATCGAGGGAACACATGCAAATCTGCACCAACCTTGTAGACGTCATGGGCATCAATGATGTCATCAAACATTGAGTATAGATCGTTCAGCAAATCCACGATCTGAAAATAAGAGTCAAGAGCTACAATACATCGCGAACTTCCTTCTTTGTGCGTGCGCGCGTCCTCGTGCGTGGTAAACTAAATTCTAAGCGCCTAGGAGTTTGTATTATACCGGCTAATTTGATATGAAACGTCAATAGTAATGCATACGGCATGCAGGGGAGCTCACGGGAAATGTGGCAACTTGAAAAGGGCTTGCTGCAAGCATTATAAATAGCGGATGTTGTGTTGTAAACGTCGATAACATTTCAGAAGAGCGACAACCAGCTTTTACATCGGCGTTATAGTTACCGCAACCGAAATTCGTCGACATTTATATACTTATATTTATGTCTATGAAATGTTCTTGACGTTTCACCAGTCACTTAGTAACTTAATTAGATAGATACTAGTCAGTCCGGTCGGTCGGTCGGTCGGTCGGTAAGTCGGTCGGTCAGTCGGTTGATCGTTCGATTGGTCGGTCGGTCAGTCGGTTGCTCGGTCGGTCGGTCGATCGGTCGGTCGGTCGGTCGGTCGGTCGGTCGGTCGGTCGGTCGGTCGGTCGGTCGGTCGGTCGGTTGATCGGTCGGTCGGTTTGTCGGTCTGTCACGTACTGCTGTCAGTCACGTAAAAAACCAAGACTTACTTCCATCGGGGTGCTTTCGGATGCGATGCGTGTGAATCCGACAATGTCGGAGAAAAAAATTGTAACCTCTGAGAAGGTCTCAGGCTGGATTACATTTCCCAGAATCAACTCTTCCGCCACGGACCTGTAATCATAGCAACCACTACAGCCACAGAAACTAGAGAAAACTCTAACGACCGCAGTGTGCGACTAAGAAGGACGGCTTATTTGTTTTTAAAGCCGCCGATACACGTATGAGCCCTTTAGGCTTGACTTCGTGGCTGAACTCTTGCGTGTCACATTAGCGTAAGGTAAGCGCAAGTCGATTACATTGTAATTACTCGCACACTGGACTAGTAAGACGGGCAAAGACGGCCGCGTCACGTCGCGTTGCCATTTGAAAACAGCATCGTTGCTTGCATATTAATATAAATGTGATACATAGATATACAGATTTGTACGATATTTATATTAATATGTTTGTATATACTACATACTACTACATACATACTAACAAGTATTATTAGCTCTTAATAATAATGTGAATATAGTACTACTGTATATAAATTAGTGTACCATAGAAAACAGAGAGAGGGAGAGAGGCCGAGATAGATAGAGGGAGAGAGAGAGAGAGAGGAAGAAAGAGAAAGCTAACGAGAGAGCGAAAGCGAAACAGAGAGGGGGAGATAGAAAGATAGAAAGAAATTGAGAGCAAAAAGGGAAGAGGAAAGAGAGATGGAGATCAAAAGTGTGTGCGCGCGCACGTGTGTGGCTAAGTCAGTAAACGAGAGCGAACTATTACTTAGGTAGCATTCTTCCTAACAGCTCGTCTGTTTTCTTCTTCTCTTCCTGTAGTTGCATAGTTCGTGCCTCGACTAGCTGCTCTAGATTATTTGCATACTGCTCCATCATTTTGATCATCTTATCCATTAGATTTATCGACCTGGCAACAAATCAGGCACGTCATCGTAAAACTGCGGTAAAACAATCGTTATGGCTTAGAAATAAAAAGTAGGGTAGTAGTAGGTAGTATATAAAAAGGTAACTGGCTGCAGGCGCTGGCGGTTACAGGGAAAGGGCATCCAGGTTCCATGCCCCCCCTCCCCCGTCACATAATCAATACCAGAAAACGAGTGGAAAAATTAATTCAACCATCAATTCTTCTTCTATTTTTTCAGCAGATTTAGCGCGCTCTAGAAGTTTAAGAAATGTCAGCTGAATCACCAACATTTGCTGCTGCCCAGGGCTCCACACCGGTGAACCCTCTGCTAGTAACAGCGCTTCCAGATCTGCATGAGGTGCTGGTTAGAGGATCGTATTAAGATACCACGGGTCTGGCATAACATACATCTCACTATAACAAATGCCTCACCCCTATATATTGCATATGAGCAATAACGATCAAATCCCGATGCAGGAGCGTAGCTAACCCATTTTGCCTGGGGGGGGGGGCAATGCCACGTACATGGTGTGTTCTGGGAAGGTGACTGCCATAGGCCGTGTATTGTATCTACTTTTTTTCTTAGCGTGGCAACTGCCACCTTGCCCCCCCCCCTGCTAGCTACGGCCCTGCGATATCCATGCGCAATGCGGCATGCTCCCTGCTAGACATGGCACGCCCATGCGCAATGTAGAGGAGTGATGTTTGCACATAGGGGGAGATCTTACCAGGCTACACCGGCCGTTACTCACTTTCCGCCGGCGATTTCCTTCAGCATCTTTCTGATGTAGTTGAAGCCAGGCCCTGAACTCGGGGTCATCGGCCCAACAGTCCTTCATGAGACTGTGCATGAGAGCGCTGGCAGCTTCCTTGGGAACCAGCGGTCGCGTTAGTGGCTCGACGCCTGTCTTCACCGCATGCACGATGCCTGTTTGTGTTTTTGTGTGAAATTACAGCTTAGTGGCATCGTAACATCGAACGCGAGCATTTGCTATGACCAGACGCAATGATTACTACTAGTATATGAATCAAAACAAGTTTAAAACGAATTAGTTTTGAATAAAAAAAACTGTTTGTTTTCATTCATTCGTGATATTATAGATCCAGACAGAAGTCATTAGGCGTAAACAATTAAGAATATATAGCTGGAATGTCCATGGTATTGTCCTCTTAGTGTAGTATATGATATGAACATGCTATCATGCTGCCGATATCGACCTGTGTATGGGTTGGCCCGGTGGACAAAAATACATTTTTATGGTCACTGCTCATTTTTGATGTCACCATAAGTGCAATGGGCAAGGAATTATATGCCCGGTATATCGAGCAATCAATCAGAGGGATTATGTCGCCATGCATACTTCGTCGCCTTTTTACAATTGCATATGTATTGGTCTGGTTATCGTGCCTGACGCTTTATGGTTGGCCGGTTGGACAATAATCAAGGATACATGTTACTATTATGGGTCACCAGGTAAATTCTATTTATGCGTACCATAAATCGACCATATGGGAAGGGGATTATATGCCGGATATAATCGAAGCCAATCAAATCATGGAATTAGTGTCCACTAAAGTAGTTCTCCCGCGTTTTGGCCGTCTGAGACGCTATTTTTGTCCCCGTGGCCAAACATTGGTTGCCCGGTGGACAAAAATCAAGTGTATGCTCTATTTAATTGCGTTCACCAGACTAAATCGACATGGGAGCGATGGTTACTTGCCCGGATTAATTCAGCGCCAGTCAAATCAAAGGATTATGTCACATAATAGCTTCGTCCGTTTTGTACCGTTAAGACGCATGCTGTTCTGCCGTTCGGCTGTGAGTACATGTAATGGTCATGTATTGCTTAGCCCGCTTGCAATTATGCTATAGGCTGCCGCCCGCTGGTTCCGCTGAGTAGACTGGTTCGCGGCGAACTGTCGTCGCGAGCGGTGTGACATTGGTGTGCGAGCGTTGAGGGCCGGATACCGGTCAATACTTATGGCAATTGTTACAAACGGGGCGACCGGAAAGTTATTTATGGGTGGGAGCATAATTTTCCTTTGTATTTTGGTATTGGTCATATCGTCTTCTGATACGGGCATGTATAATCCTCGCGTGTCGTGCCCATGTTGGTCGATTATGGGGTGACCAATAAGATATTTGATTTATGGTGACCTAATTATTGTTTTTTGTCCCGTGGCCACCAGTACACGCTCTGTACAACATGTCACGCTCTGCGCGACAGTCGGCGCGCACCGTCTAGCTCAGCGTGTAATTTAATCTCAGCGGGGGCGCCCATAGCATTTTGCAGCGCGCTAGCATACATGCCATTAATTGTCTGCAGCGAACAGCAATGCGTTCTTAGACGGTCACACGGGGGACGGAAGTTATTTATTGGTGGTCATATTTCTTTGATTTGATTTGCTTCGATTCATATCGGGATTAATCTCGCTTCCCATTGGTCGATTTATGGTGCCTAATATGCAGTCATGTATTCTTGATTAGGGCACCGTGGCCAAATGGTGGCCACCGGTGGACAAATATGCGTCTGCGGTCAAACAGGGGCACGAAGTTATTTATGGTTGACATAATTCTTTGATTGCATTTGCGCTCGATTATATCCGGGATATAATCCTCGTTCATTGGTCGATTTATGGTGACAAAATTATGATTTATGGTGACCATAAATATGCTAGTCATGTATTCTGTTTTTTTGTCCCCGTGGCCACCATACGTGCGCGGAGCTTTAGAACCCGTCATGCACGCAAAGGAATATCAAGGCGAACTCGTTATGCTAGTGCTGCTACCTACGACAGCGTGTAGGTTTTAGCGTCCTG
>NW_014577735.1:123263-133022 GCF_000485595.1 Priapulus caudatus | reverse complement strand
GGCTTCGATTATCCGGGATATAATCCTTCGCTTCATTGCGGTCGCTTTTATTGGTGACCATTAATATGCGGTCAGTTTCTGATTTTTGTCCACGTGGAACAACCTGGGTTGGCCGGCTGGACAAAATGCGTTATCTAGACGGTCAACGGGGGACGAAGTTATTTGATTGGTGGAGCATTAAGTCCGTTGATTGAGTTGGCTTCGATTACTATCCGGGCATTATTAATCTCGCTTCCCATTGGAACGATTTATGGCCCCTGGCCTGACATAAATATGATTTATGGTGAGCCATAAATATGTTATGTTCAGTGTATTCTTGATTTATTGTCCACCGGTGCGCAAACATAACCGTTGCGTCTCCGAGTTTAGAACCCGTTCATGCACGCAAAGGAATATCAAGCGACTCGTTATGCTAGTGCTGCTACCTACACACGCGTGTCAGGTTTAGCAGTCACCTTTAAACCGGACTATTTACTAGGCTCGTGTCTATAAATTGCTCTGTATGAATCGACTAGTATAGTTACTCTTGAGCTACGCACGCACGAGCATAAGCACACACACAATACACATACACGCACGCACGCCACGCACGCACATACGCGCACGCGCACGCACGCACATTACGAAGCACATCACGACACGCACACGACAGCACACGGCACACGCACACGCACAGCCACACACACGAGCACGTCGCGCGCGTACACACACACAATTATTACAGATAACAATACATTACATCAGGAGTGAATAATAATAGATTATTATTCACTCCTGATTACATCATACGTGTGTTACAGATAACTAGTGCCATCTCTAATATTTCTAGATATCGATAATAATTGATTAGATGAGAACAGCATTCCGAATTACCCTCAGCATCTAACTGGTGAGCGCTGCCGTTGGCGGGTTGCTGGTTCATGCCGTACGGTTCGCATCTGTTAGCGAGCTCCGACAGTATGATACCGTAGCTGTAGACATCTCCCTTCTGCGTGCCGTACATAGGAGTCTTAAACATGCGCAGAATCTCCGGCGCCGTCCATAGAAGCTCTGTGCACCGAAGCAATAATTATAGCGTTTGAGCCCGATCGCTATACGTACGTTACATTCGCTATTATCAAGAGTGCGTGATATCATCAAGATTATATCAAGATATTATCAGGAGTGAATAATAATAATATTATTATTATAATAATTCTTCTTCTTCTTCTTCTTCTTCTTCTTCTTCTTATTATTATTATTATATTGTTATTCGCGCTTGATATTATCATGCGTGGATAGAAACTTTCTATTCATGTGCTCGTGCTATTATCGGTCGATGGTACTTGCAATTCTTGTATCAAGAGCTAATAATACCACTTGATTGTATGTGTATCAGTCGGTATAGCGCACATGAATCATTTTAACCACAATATATCGTAGCATTAATCCAGGTTGTTTAAAAAAAATTACCGTGTATATTATGGACGCGGAACGTTCGCCTCGGGCTCTTTCTCTCTCTCCCCCTCTCCCTTTCCTCCCGCTCTTTGATTCTCTCTCTAATATCTACCTATCTATCTATCCATCGATCCGTCCGTCCTTCCGTTCGTCCGTCCGTCCGTCCGTCCGTCCGTCCGTCCGTCCGTCCGTCCATCCATCTATCCATCCATCCACCCACCCAGACCCGACCACCGACCCAACCACCCAACCACCCATCTACTAGAAACTGTTTTGCCTCGTGAGAAATGAACTTGCTGTTTTTGTCAGGATTGTCATGTGAGCATTGTGGGCATTGTCACATATTGCGTCTAAACGTTTGTTGCTGCTGCCAAGGACGCTGCCGCCATGACTGTAACAAGCTAATTCCCACGCCTCTGCAGCGGATAAAAAATATATTAAATTATACTTTACATACGTTTACACACAATGATATATATATATATATTAATGCGTAATATAGAAGACTGACCGCTGTAGTTAGGATATGCAGGCGTATCGCTCATCTCTTCGTTCTTACGAAAGCTTCCGAGCCCGAAATCCGTGACCTTCACCACCCATCGGCTATCTACGATGCAGTTGGAACTCTTTAGGTGTCCGTGAGACTTAAGTGCGCTGTTGTGAATGTATATCATACCCTGTAAGGAACGGGAAATCTCTATATTATATTATATTAGTATTGATTACTAGTTTATCTCTTTATTTTTATCACGTGCAACTGTAGTGTTGAAGATGAAAGCTGTAGGCGTTCCTATTCCATTCACATCTACATATTAGCGAGATATATAGTTTACCGCGCTGCTATACTATTTGAGAGACGCTGTGCTCGTAATTGTAAGTCGATGAGTTGGATTTCCCAATGTCATGCTGGGTGCTTAGTGAGCATACATACGTTGCAGATATCAGTAGCGATCGACAGAACAAAGTCCTTGTCCAGCTTGATATTGTCGTTGTCAATGATATCCTGACAGTTACCAAAGATTAAGATTTACATGTTATTAACGTAATTATACATAGCTTACGATAACTGTAAACCAGAGTTTTGAATCTTGTTTTCAACATCACACATAAACCGATTAGTTAGTTGATTTACGCCAGGGGCGTAAATCCTGGGGGGATGAGGGGGATACATCCCCCCGCTCTTGAAGGAGGGGGGATAACCTGTACAAATATCCCCCCCTAAGATTTAAAAAAAAGAGAGAAACAAAATAGCCAAAATGTATGGTTGCAAACATACAAAAACACGTGAAATTGTGAGAAATTGCAATTCTTACATGTTTTAATACATGTATTATTACTATAGTAACCTAACTATGTACGCTCTCTGAAAAGTCATGAAAAGTGGTTTGAATCCTAATTTGTAGGGTTGAGTCTAGCGTTGAGATAGTGTCATCAGACATGAGAATATGGCCCACAGTATGCCTCAGATTGCAGGAAAATGGCTTAAATATTTCAAAATATTCTGGGGGGCATGCCCCCAGACCCCCCTAGCAATGGCATGCATACGGCACGCGGGCCTGCCTGCGGCAGCCAAGGTTAATTCCCCCCCCCCGGCTACCGCCGATCACCCCCGCCACTCCTCGGTACGGATTTACGCCCCTGATTTACGCTAATGATTACGTAAACGCCATTATAAGAAGAGAGGAAGACGCCCCCGATGTCATGTGATATTCTACGATTTATCCAGCCACATGCTCTAACCGAAATGGTGTTGTAAGGTTTTCAACATTTAGGAAACGCTCATAGCTTCACTGTTATATTATGTACTGATTTTCGACATCGTACGAAATAATATATCGCTTAATATCGTATAATATATTGCTCTTAAATTTCTCTAAAAAATTTTAAATAATTAAATATTAATTATCTAAAAATTTGGAGAGTAATTACGAGTACCCTAGAAGCCGTAAGAAAACAAATTTGTTTCGGCAACAACTTCAAAACGTGGCCAAGAAAATAACATAACTGGATTTTCCTTTTCAAGCTTACCTGAGCGCTTCCTTTATTACAGTAAGCCGTCACTATGTACACTTCTGGCTCCAATATAGCTCCAATAAATTGGTTAATATTGTCGTGATTCATTTGACGTACCTGTAAAACGTATATGGGTATATTGATTCGTGTATTAGATTAGCCCATAAATAATAATATTAACGTTTACAGTTTACATTTCACGATTTTAATGCGGTTTATCTACATTTGTTGATCTAATTCTTTAATTAAAAAGTGTTTAGCTTTATGTTGCATAGCAATTTTTTTCATCGAGTAAAATTATTGGGCAATCTACTTACCAATGATATTTCCTCTAATACATTCCTATCTATGTTCAAGCGTTTGCCTTTAGTGATTTTCTTCAAGGATACTTGCCGCCCCTTTCGTAGAAAGAAAAGATATAATTACAAATACGAGTATAATAATCAACGTAGAAATAAGGCTGGTGTCGGAGGTTTTTTTTATTCCGGCTGTGATCGAGCCTTTTCCGAGTGTTAATGCGTGCCTACAATAAGTCTAATTACGTTATTAAAATTACGCGCACTATCATCAACGTTTCACAAGTTTGTTGTGTCTACAGCTGACGTACCTGGAAATACTGAATAGGTTGCGATTTTTTACCCTAGTCTCGTTGGAACGGTCTGCAGACGTTATCTACCCCTACGGCAACGAAGATATAGAATTCTGCACGTATGTACGTACGTGCGAACGAACGAACGCATGTTCAACCCTGGTTATAGCAATAACAAGTCTATTTTCCAACGAATTTTTGTGACATTTTGTGCACGTATAAATATTTAAACAAGTAAAGCATGTTGTAAAGCGTAATGTATGTGTCGAAACCACGAACAAGTTTCAGGATGTTGCGCTCAGGATCGATGATTCTGTTATCCTTTTTAGAAGACGTTTTTGCGACGCTGTGACTATTGCCTCACCCTCCCAAGGAATTGTCGCAACATTTATAGATCTGATACTCACGCTTCATATCGTAGATATCTACATGATAATACAGTACCTCGAACGAGCTAGCATTTCAGAAAGCGGCGTACGACCTGAATGTGACCGTTACGCTATTTTTAGAAAACATTCAACATCACCTTAGCGATTTTGCCCTTCAACGGACATCCATGAAACCCTCCCTATTCACGTGTTAAATACCGCGAGAGCTTGAACGAGATCGCATGAGAGGCCGATAAGGGCCTGATACTTTTACTGAAGTCACTGCTACTTCTAATAGAGAAATGATTTACGGTGCGCTGACAAACAGTTTTCGCCATTCTCCCTCGCTTGCACGGAATCACTTAAAAACACCCATCAAACGAATCACTCTCGCGAAATCTCTCCCGTACAGCGGCAGTGCGGCGCGGTGGGGGGTGGGGGGGGGGGAAGCTCGCGTCGTCTGTGACGTCAATTACCTTGTAATTTCCGACCAATGAGAAGATGTTGGTGCCGCTGCGGGTCGTCTGTGATGTGCCGCAGCGGGAGTAACTGGTTGCGCTGCTCGCAGCGATGCTCCTATTGCTCTTTCCCATCTGCAATCGCGAGGTCCGCAATTTCGTCAGGCGAGATTGATTAATGTCAGAAGAATACACTGTTGAAACGCGTATTACCGGTCGCCTCTACCGAACCATTATAAAGGACACTTCTCACGCGGGTTTCACCTCAGTCGGATTTACGCAGTGAAAGCCCGTTTATAGAACCGCAACCTGTCCATAAAGGACACATTTGTTCTCTTTCCCGTTGAGTAACCGTTATATGCAGGTTGGACTGTGCGCGAGAGCAGCGGGGCATTTCTGGGAGGAACTAGACTAGATTGTTTGCATCGAAGGTAATCGACGGCGCAGTGAAAGAGCAGCATTACGTGTCATAACAATGCAGCATCAATAACCGTGTGAATTCGTTTCCAGGCCCGAACCTGCTTACACGAGAAGCGCCCCTGCCTATATCGCGCACTCTTTGTTGCATCTGACATATAAAAAACGTATATATTATATATTAACAAATAAAATACGTTTTTTTAGGTCGGGAGATCAAAATCCGATATTCTCGGACGCGCTCACGCACTTATGTACGTTCGTCATAATTATGTGTACGACGTTCGCTATTTATTCGTTAGATGAATGCCCGACACTCGTACGTGCTGGCTATAATGACGTTTCTATACGTAACATTTGTCGGTAGCCGTGTCTGGAATGCGTTAATCACCACAGCAATTAGCTAATTGCTGATGCGTGTACGTGCGTGGGCTGTGCTCGTTGTGCTCGCTGTGCACTCTAGCTAATGTCAGTGATGAGCTGCATATGGATTCAACCTAATGTTAGTGATGCAGACTCTTGATTCTCTGTAATGTCAGTGATGCAGACGCTGGCTTATCTGTAATGTCAGTGATGCAGACTCTTGATTCTCTGTAATGTTAGTGATGCAGCCTCTGGCTTATCTGTAATGTTAGTGATGCAGCCTCTGGCTTATCTGTAATGTTCGTGATGCAGACTTTGGTGGATTCTATCTAATGTTCATGATTTGAGCTAATACTAGTGATGCTTACTTTTATGGGTTCGATCTAACATTGCCGTTGCTTGCCGTGAGTTATACCTAACGTCCATTGCAGTGGGAATGTTGTCAGAGCCAGGCGTGCGCGCGGGTTCTGAAACGCGAGTAGTTTAAAATTGAAGCACTTACGCTGCGGCTTGCGCCCAAGCTGCTGAACAAGACGTCGTCTATGGAGATTCTCCACAGATCGATGTGGTGTAGGTCTGACTCGTATTTCACCTTCCTGCGCATAAACACACACACGCGCGCGCGTATACGCGGTTCGCATAAACGACATCACATTGTACTTCCCCCACGCGAATATTCCAGTTATAAGAACTATAGACGTTATGATATATATATATATATATAATATAGTAGTGTGTGCTGTGTGTGTCGTTGTGCTGTGCTGTGCTGTGTGTGTGTGTGTGTGTTGTTGTGTGTGTGTGTGTGTGTGCGTGAGTGCGTGCGTGCGTGCGTGCGTGCGTGCGTGTGTATGTGTGTGTGCGTGCGTGCGTGCGTGCGTGTGTGCGTGCATCTGCGCGTGTATGAGTTGCAAACCTTATAGGAGCGTATTAGATGCGTAAGATTATACTACGAAATAATAAGAGCTCAAAGAAAAGAGAAAAAAATTACAGAAAATATTTGGCAAACAACGGCTATGGATTATGAGACGTAAATAGAGTTCCAATAACGGGTGACGGTACCTAATGTACAAGACTACGCAGATGAGAAATCCAAGAACAACCGTCACCACGAAGACGATAGCAACAGCAACACCAGCGCCTGAAAGAAACAAGTGACAGCTGCCTTAACTAAACAGCATCGCTGTCCACACTCCGAGTCGGCATTTACGTTTTCGTGATGCGCGTATGAAACCTTTTTCCATTGTTTCTTCTCTAATTATCGAAGATTACTTCCGATGTTTTCAGGTCTCTGAACGTAACTTTGTCAACCAACGTTTTCTGCGAGTAAAATCGTCAGGGATTATTTACTAGTTAAATGTCTAGGTTACCCATTAGTTCGACGCAGAATTCGTTGTTCCATCCGCACGGAGGATGGTCTTCTGGAACTATGGTTCCTCCCCCGGGGAAGATCACCACGTAGCTTTTGTTCACCATCAGCGTTCCATCGGAATGTCGATAGAAGGCAAACGCGTAGAAGTCGTCCTTGAAGTTTTGCAAAACGTAGTCGGGAGCTCGGTTTCCCTGCGCGTCGATGAAGATCGGTCCCGACATGCCTTTGAATTACAAAAATATAAAATGTGTGGTAACATTAATTGCCTCGTTAAATCGAATTACAGCGAGGTTGCTTTCTTATTGCAACCATGATTCCGTCTAAACGAGCTGACAATTTTAGTGTAAATTCGTGAAGTTTGCGCAAAACGGTCGTTTCTGCTAAATCAATTTGTGATCCACCAGGCAGCGGCCATTTTTATTTTGCGTGCATCACCGTTTTTGACTTTCACGACTTTCCCTGCAATGCAAAAAATACTGTCTTGTGGCTTGTCACGCTAAGGAAAAATGAAGCTGTGTAACGCACGGTGAAATCTGCATGCAGTCGAACGTGGGGGTAACGATGGGAGATTCCAGCCACCATGGGTCACCCGACATGCTGTTCACATTAGTCCGCCGCTTGCGTCGATGAGATCTCAAAGAGACAGCGCACGTACTCCCGTTTTCACACCATTTCACACATCATTCTTCAAGCTACGCACCAACTAGAAATCACATCGCGTTGCTCTAATGACCAATTATATGCCGCTCCGTTCCCTTGCAAGCGTCGTGCATATAGTACGGAGTAGGGTAGGGGAAAATTTTTAGCTAATTCTAGTGTGTGCATTGCTCGTTAACACGCCGACCGAAGAGTCGATGTTAGTTAATGAGAGATCCGCATGATTGCGCACTGCCGCTGTCATCCGCCGAGAAGGTCACGGTCTTGCTGGAAACCTGCGTATGTTCCTCATTAATGTGTCACTATAATTATACCGCCTCAATAACGTATAGGGCTTTATATGGCGTGTTGCTCTTGTAAGCTAACGATCGCACCCTTGACAGCATGCTGAATATGTTTCGATAATTATCACAGAAATAACTTTCTCGATCTGACATACTCATCAGGCAGCGGCAATCCAATATTGTTATTTCATCCTTATTCGGTGTGCATGCTATCTTAAGGTAGTATCTCACTGGGCTGCAACAGCTCGCGACTAGTTGGAGACACAAAATTGCGAGAAAATACGCAAATTAGCGACAATTTCCACTTGGAATCACACTGAATTGGTACTTACGACACGTTCGAGTATGTCGCACGAATGTTACATGACCAATCCATCTCGCGACACTCGCGCGACATTCACGCAACAAAATTGAGAATTTTTTGCACTTGCGACTGTCGCGCGACAGTTATGCGTGACAATTGAGAAATCTGGACCATATAAATACGGGGCCCCTCCTCAGTCAAGCAATCATTTTGTCATCAGACGTCAAGCGAGATGGACCTCAGAAAAGAAGTGCAGAAGCTGCTGGATGAGGACCCCAACCTGGATGAGGACCAGGCTGACATAGTTTCATAAGTCGCCAACCCCTCACAAAGTTGTTTCACATTTCTCGCACTTTCTGACTCACGAAACCTAAATTGAGAAGGGTTCGAGACGGGTTTGATACACCCGCGACGACTCTGTGACTATTTTAAGAGAAAATTTGTCGCGCGAATTTTTTGAACATGTTCAAAATTCCAGCGACACGAGAGCGAGGCCCTGCGACTCACGCGAGGAAATTGAGAACCCCTGCGAACGCTTCGAGACATTTTGTAATCTCCCTCGCGAATGCCGTTCGCAATTTTGTCGCCAACAGTCACCCCTTCCTTCCCCGGTCTTGGGTGATGTCACTGTCTGTGTTTCGCAATCCCAGCTAGCAAAAGCACACCAACATCGACGACAACTTATGCCTGCACACTGCACAGCATCAGAAAACATGCGATACATATATGCAGTGAAACACACGCCGCCTCCTGCGTAGCCGTGCGATCAGCGCGCAAATTTTACTCAACAAGTCGTAAGTCACCGAGTATTATATAACAACCTGTAAAATTGCGATCAGTCATTCGGTGCTTTATAGCAGCACCATCTAGCGGAGTGCCGCCGAACTGAAGGTGGTCGTGCAGAGCCAAGGCGTACAACTTTACGGCGTCGTATAGCAGAGCGTCCTGCGTCCCAACCTGGTGAAAGATACCGGGTTAATGATACTGGTTAAAAACAATGGGTTACAGATACTAGTTAAAATCTCTGGGTTAACGATACTGGGTAAAAACACTGGGTTAACGATACTGGTTAAAAGCACTGGGTTAACGATACTAGCTAAAAATACTAGGTTAACGATACTGGTTAAAAGCACTGGGTTAACGATACTATAGCTAAAAAAAAAAACTAGGTTAACGATACTGGTTAAAAGCACTGAGTTGATGATACTAGCTAAAAATACTAGGTTAACGATACTGGTTAAAAGCACTGAGTTGATGATACTGGTTAAAAACGCTGGATTAAAGACACTGGTAGAGACACTGGATTACCGATACTGGTTATCGAAATTGGGTTAACTGGTTAAAGATCTTGTTACAAGAACAAATAAATAATGAGATGGAAAGGTAGAGGGACGAACGAGGGCGAAAGTATATGGATGGATAGAATGATGGATGGATGGATGGATAGATGGATGGATGAATAGATGGATGGATGGATGGATGGATAGATGGATGGATGGA
>NW_014577735.1:117189-123251 GCF_000485595.1 Priapulus caudatus | reverse complement strand
GATTATATCGTCTATTTTAAACGAGGGTGGGAAGCAGTGGGCCGAAACTCTTTTACTTTACTGCATTGGAAGCCTTGGAACTCTCTACACGTACAGCAAGTTAGGAACAAATTCTTGTTTATTCTAGTTTATAGTATAGTGGTTAAGGAAAGGTCTGATGGGAAATGGTAGAAAATTAGAGGCATGAGGAGTATGATTTTCACAGAAAGAATTGCGGTTGAATTAGCATAAGTAAAGTTGTATCGTCTATGAGAATTGTACCATTGTAGCCCCCCCACTATGACGGTAAAACTACAATTTGTATATTTCAATAGTTAGTCGCTGATAGTAGTGTTGTAATTGTTAGATTCAAGGCCATTAGCAAGAACAAGGTCAAGGACCACAATGTAAATAAGTTGCTAGTTCATGCTTTTTTGAATTTGTGTGATAATATTTAATAACGACGTGGATATTCGTTCCGAATCTAGAACGGTCTACATGCTAAATTGCTATGAGTATTTTGCTATGGCAGGCGACTACGGCTGTGACGCCCCTGCATTACATGGTAGTGTTATACACCATAGATAGTGTTTGGTACCTTTTTATTATCCCATCTGTCGGCTTTTCTTCTTTGTTGTTTTTTTTTAAGAGTATGTGTTCTTTAGATATGACTTCAAGGTTATAGTAAGACGCTATCGAGTCGGTTTATAGTTGAGGGGGTGTTAGGGATTGGGTGAATGTGCGATGTTATGGTACAAAGTTGGTCATGGATTTGGATAGTGTGTATAGGTGAGTGATTGGAGAAGTGCAGTGTATGAATGGAATGGGGCGAATGCAACTGGCATCGCGCTGGCATGGATGGACGGATGCAGCGGACAGACGGGCGGACGGCCGACGAACGGACGGGCAGACGGGCGGACGACGGATGGCATGGTTTGGCTCGTGACGTGGCATGGATAGATGGGTGGGCTGTTTAGTTGAGTGTGCTGTATGTTGTGTGTGTGGTGTGCTGCTGTGTGAGTTGTGATGCGACGGCTCCGTGACGTCGCTGTGAGCTGTAGTGTGTTGTGGTTGTATGTGTGTGTGTGTTGTAGTGTATGGCATGATGATAGTGGTGTTGTGGGTGTGTGTGTGTGTGTAGTGTGGTTCATGTGTGACTGTCTAGTGTCGTGCAGTGTGTCGTGTATCGCGTGTGTCGCTGTGTGAGTGAAAGTAAGTGAGAGAGCGTGAGTGAAGTGAGTGTTGCCGATGCGTTTGAGTGCAGTGAGTGAGTGAGTGAGTGATGTTCCCAGTGCAGTGAGCGTGAGTGCAAGTGATGTGAGAGAAGCTTAGATTGATGAGCTGAGCGTGGCGCCTTGTGAGCTGCGGTGAGTGCAGGTGAAGTGAATGCGATGAGTGAGTGAGTGAGTGAGTGAGTGAGTGAGTGAGTGAATGAGTAAGTGAATGCTATTTAACTCCATGATATTCCTGTAATATGATTCTCATATATAGGCCTACTATGACATTCTTATACCTGTCGTGACAGTCGTGCGATATGATACTCATATATATCACGCTCTTATATACGCGATGCATTTCACCTGATTCTTCTTGGGTATTCTCATCTCGAAAGGTGGATCTGCCATTCTTTGCCGCACCTTCTCCTTGAATGCCTTGTACTCCTCCGTTTGAAGGCTTCCGATGTTGATGTTGAGCAATCCCTTAAAGGCGAAAAACGCGTCCGGATCCGTTTCCGGAGGGTCGAATTTACCCATCCACGAGTTTGCGGCAACGTGTGCTTCTATATGAACAACGGGCGGCACGACGAGCATTAGTCTAAAATAATCCATAGAAATAATAGAAATAATAGAAATTATTGTGTAATTACGTGATAACGTAATAATACGCGTGTACGTGCGCGCATGCGTGTATATGCACGCATACGTGTATGTGCGCGCACGCGTGTACGTGCACGCATGCGTGTATATGCACACGTGTATGCGCGTATACATGCACGCGTGCAGTCATGTCCATCTGCATGTGTACGGCAGATACACTAACGTAGACCTGTTGTATACGGCAGATACACGCGTGCGCGCACATGAGGCGGAGGTCGGCAGCACGAGCATTGACAAATCCAATGGGCAACCCATTCGGTAATCCACTGCCCTCGTGGCATCCTGACTCTGTGACTGTGCACGAGTCTTTGCGCCTGTACGTGCGGTACCTCGCGGTCGACGCTGACCGCTCGATCGAGTTGGCCAACTCACAGTCGTCAGTGTAAACGCGCTGCACAGTTCATAGAACGGTTGATAGAGCGTTGGGAAGTTGGTCCAATACGCCAACACAAAGTTGGCAATGTAAACCCAGCTTTATATTAAATCATAGCTTGTCGCGATACTAAGCGGTAAATATATCATTATTATATTCATATATTCATTATTAATATTATTATTATTATTATTATTATTTTTATATTATGAATTATTTTGATTTATATAAAGTTAATATAATTAAATGAATAAATATACGGTCGCTCGGTAATAAACGTAGACATCATAAACCAATATTTCGATTTAGTCTATAATGAATTCACATGGCTGCACCACTCCTTTTTAACTCGCATGTTATATATATATACCATATAGTGACATATACCGGTCGTCCTTACTTTGCGTGTGCGTTTGGGTTCAAAACAGCACATAGTTCGCTAATGAGAACGCGATATAATGTTTAAAAAACTCGACTTTCCACGAAAGTAGAGCAATGTATGATCATTGATCTGTTTTTATTTCTTAACATGCGAGCGACGCTGTGCAAACAGCGAGGATGGATGGTTATACGTGACGTCACATACCGGCAGAAAGCTCGAATGTTATGAAGACATAATCGGAGCTGGAGAGCATGTCGAGTTTGAGAGCGTTCATGAGGATGCTCCGCACGTCGCCCGCGTCGGCGCAGATGATAGTTACTGGAAAGAAAAATCAACAGAATCACGCACGCTGTAGTATAAGTAGAATAGTACATAGATATAATTATATAGTTATAGAGTATTATGTAATATATATCGGTATATCGGTAATCGGTATATGTAATATATATCGTATAATGTATAGTATATAGTATATAGTATATAGTATATACATAGTATATAGTATATGGTACACACTATACATAGTACACGGTACATCGTACATAGTATATAGTATATGGTACACACTATACATAAGTAAACAACGGTAGCATCGTACAATAGTATAATAGTATATGGTACACAACTAACACTAGTACACGGTACATCGTACATAGTACATAGTACATAGTATGTAGTATGTAGTATATAGTATATATATAGCAGTGCTGCCACTCAGGATATTACAAAAAAGTATAAAATCTGTCCAGAAAAAAGTATCAAAATTGTCTAAATAAAGTATAAAAAAAGTATCAATTTGCATCAACCTACTATACCTCACCAATTTGCCTCACGTGTTACTTTATACCTTATGCCTTGTTACCGAATACATTATAGCCTATGTGCAGCATGTGAACAAGCTTCAGGAATGACGTGTGCAATATCATGAGGAGTGTTGTCTCTTGAACTCTCAGTTCGAAATATTTCAATGCTCTGTCATTTGGTCACTGACAGCAGAGAGCTGAGAGCAAAACCACTGAACAGAGCACACATCACTCCTGCAACAAGACTAGCAAAGAGCACATATTTAAAAATTTTTTTCTCATAAATACAGCTGTAACAAATGTAAGTCCGAAGAGTTTGACTATCTTTTTGGCAAAAGAAAAGAATTTAAACTACTTACACATGAAAAACGTATAAAAAAAAGTATAAAAAGTAGAGTTTCTTATAAAAGTATAATACTTTATAAAAAGTATAAAGTGGCAGCACTGATATAGTATATAGCATATAGTATATAGTATATAGTATATAGATATTAGTATAATAGTATATAGTATTATAGTATATAGTATAATGTATATAGTATATAGTATAATAGTATATAGTAATATAAGTATATAGTATATAGTATATAGTATATAGTATATAATAGTATATAGTATATAGTATTATAGTATATAGTATATATAGTATATATAGTATATAGTATGTAGTAATATAGTATATTAGTATAGTAGTATATAGTAAATAGTATATAGTATATAGTTATATGTATATAGTATATAGTATATAGTATAATAGTGTATAGTATATAGTATATAGTGATTAGTATATCTATATATATGCATTGCGCCGCGCAGTGTGTGTGTGTGTGTGTGTGTGCTGTGTGTGTGTGTGTGTGTGTTGTGTTGTGTGTGTGTGTGTGTGGTGTGTGTGTGTGTGTGTGTGTTGTGTGGGTGTGGTGTGTGTGTCTTGTGTGTATGTGTGTGTGCGTGCGTTGTACGCTGTGGGTGTGTATGTGATGTGTGTGTGTTAGTGTGTCGGCGAGTCTTGTTGTGTGTGGTGTGTGTGTGTGTGTGTGTGATATGTTGTGCGTGGCGTCGTGTGTTTTTTCGTAAAGATGAGGAGAGAGAGAGAAATAGAGAGAAGAGGAGAGAGAGAGAGAAAAAAAAGAGAGCGACAGAGAGAGAGGAAGAGGGCGAACTGTAGAGAGAGAAGAGAGAGACAGAGAGAGAAGAGAGACAGAAGTCGGGGAGAGAGGCGCGAGAGAGAAGAGAGGGCGAGAGAGAGAGAGAGAGAGAGAGAGAGAGAGAGAGAGAGAGAGAGAGAGAGAGAGAGAGAAGAGAGAGCTGCCTTGTGCATCTCTAACAACGACGTACTAACAAGTTAGCCACTACGTATATATACATACAGCAACATACTTCTACACTGAGATTTTGTCGTTTCCACCATTCTCGCGTGTCGCTCTCGCTCCGAAGCGCCTGGCTCAAAACTCTCGTAAAATCTCACGTGGATGCGATTCTCCTCGAGGTTGAATTTGATCGCCTTCGCCGCGCGTTCCCAATTGACGTTCGTCGACGTCAGTATGCAGGCGTTGCGCCAGCGCCAGTGCTTCAGTATCGCGGTGACCATCGGCGCGGCTAGCGTCAACGTCCCCACCGTCCGTGCGAACGTCGGGTATCGGTCTCCGGCCGTCAGCGCGCTGGACGTGCAGCCCCACGACACCATCGGCACGTTCCAGTGTGCGGCCAGCAGGCCCGCCGACTGACAGACGTCGTCGCAGCCGGGACCGATGAAGGCGTCGACGCGTACGTCGCCCGTTAGAAACTCGACGACGCGAGCGAGGCCCTGCGTCTCGTCGCACTTGGTGTCGCTCCAGACGAAGCGGAGTCGCGTGCGCGGCAGCAGCGACGCGTCGGCGTTGATGTCGTCGACGGCGATCGCCACGGCGCTGCCGACCGTCCTGCCGATCGGTCGCGCTCCGGAGACGGGCAAAAGGACGGCCAAGGTGACCGTGTCGTTGGCGAACACGCACGCGGACAGCTGAAGCAGCAGCGGAATGCCGAGCGATGCTAGCAGCTTAGTCGTACAGAGGTCAGCTCGCAGTGATCGCCTCGTCGCCATGACCTCGTCTATCGGGGTCTGCTTCGTGGATGGTGTGAAGACACGGATGTATATATATATATATATGTATATATACACGCACGCGCACGCTCTTATTCACAATATCTTCTACGTCAAAATATCCATCGCGGGCGGGGTTGAGGACACTGATACGTACACGCGCGCACGTGAAATGTCCGCGACATATAAACACCTGTTAATTACACGTATACACGTGCGTGAATATATACACTCCACGCATTGAGTTTATGTCCTGCTGGTACTCGCTCCACTATATTATACCGAGATACTGTACTCGCCAGAGTATTATTATGTTCTCCGCGCATCGAATTTGACGTCCAACTGACGGTTACGATGAGAATCGCGGGAGCAAACTAGCGTAGTTCGCATCTCGTGCTCGAGTGAGAATTCGAAGCTCTCCGAGCATGCGACCGACCACGCAATGTGCAATCATTAGCAGTATCGAGCGTGCGCGCATGCGCTATGTGTGTGTATGTGTATGTGTGTGTGTGTGTGTGTGTGTGTGTGTGTGTGTGTGTGTGTGTGTGTGTGTGTGTGTGTGTGTGTG
>NW_014577735.1:113477-117093 GCF_000485595.1 Priapulus caudatus | reverse complement strand
TGTGTGTGTGTGTGTGTGTGTCGTGTGTGTGTGTGTGTGTGTGTGTGTGTGTGTGTGTGTGTGTGTGTGTGTGTGTGTGTGTGTGTGTGTGTGTGTGTGTGTGTGTGTTGTGTGTGTGTGTGTGTGTGTGTGTGTGTGTGTGTGTTCGTGCGTGTAACACGCGTGTCCTATTAAGCTGTTGTCACGCTGTGTCGGCATGGTATAGCATTAAAGCATCGTCGGCGCGTACCGCGGGTAAATACATCAGCTCAAGCCTAATATCAAAAATTATTGCCTAGCTCCAATGACGAGCATATAATATATTATATAGAATTGTTCATTCCTGCAACGGCAAAGTGTGCACGTTGTAACCGTGTGTATCGACGCACAAATGATGCAGAAATGTAATTTATTTTTAATTTTAGTCGAGCGCACGCGGGCAATTTTCGGTCACAACTTGCGGATCCATTCCAAGCTAATCTGGGCAAATAGGATGTCGAAAATCGGCAAAATGTTTTGTAGTTGTTTTAAACGATGACTATTCCCCCCACCAAAAAAATAAAGGCATTAATCAAATTTCATAGAATTCGGCAATTAGATTCAAGATGATTCAATAGATTTCAAAATTAAAATCGAGTATAGCTTATCAGTGGCTACCGCCGGATATAACCGCTTGTCATCGCATATGCTGTCGCCTGAGACTCAGATGCGCGACTACTAATAGCGGCGACTGTGATAAGTTTGATAGTTACACGCGTTTTTTTTCAAAATGGCGGCGCTCGCGGGCTTCTCGCTTTCTGAAGACTAACGTGACACGCGTGCGTGTGATGAGTTGTCCAGCGTAACTCAACAATCGCGGCGTAGTCCCATAGAACTGCGATCACAGCGATTAAGCGGAGGACACATTAGACGAATTTCGCGGCGATTTTAACAATCGCTGTGGTCGTGCGAATAAATCCGCAGTGTGTCACACGTATTACGGAGGGACGGCAGTGCGGTATATTCAGCCAGTATCACTCAGACCTTTTCACTGCTTAATATCATACAAGTTTTTATTTAAGCATTTGTGAAACCGATTCATCAATTTATCGGTCATAAGCGATCGGAATCGCTGACTGCTCGCAGGCGCAGTAAGAAGGACGCGAGGATATTCCCTATACACTGATACCGTTAGCGACTGCAGTTGGATCGCGTACGGAGGAGCAACGGTGAAATGGGGGAGGTTCGCACGATGTCACAGGTTTAAAAAAAAAGTTATTCCCCAGTTCTAGGTTAAGTTAAGTCGCAAAACAATTCCTAATTGTTTTACATTATTAAAATCCTCGTTTTAAAAATTTATCTGTTATTTCTCGGTTCACAGATAATTAAAATGGTTCAATCGTGCATCCCGGAGATGACCGTGTCGAGCCCCGTGAAAGATCTCCCGTGTGCGCTCCTACGGTGTTGACGAAGAAATGCCCGAGCTAATAAAAGCGCGTGAGCAGGTGACCTCTGGCGTGTGGGCAGCAGACGTAGGCCATCACCGTCGTCATCGCCCGGCGAAGCTATTTCATCGTCACGTCACTTAGTCGTGCATCATATATTCTCACTTGCACAAGCCCTCTTTGCGCAATTCGCGCACATCGTAAATACGACACTTCATCATGCGCAGAGTTGTGAATGGAACTGCGTCGGTTCTAATGCTCTAATGGTCGCAGTAGCCTACAACACGCACAGCCATATTGCGGCTGCTGCGAGAAAGCGCGTCTATATGCACGCGCCGACCCTAATTAACAAATCATCGCTAATTATTCACGCGCGCGCGTAAACATACGGAAACCGAAGACAAAACGCGCGGATATCACATACCGCGTCGCACGTCATTACAGTAATAATTACTAATTACAGCTGCCCAATAATGACGAGTCAGTAATTAGCTGTCCCACCAACAGCGTCAACATCAGCAACAATCGAGCAGGAAAATAGTGTCACTAGAGACGCTCGCAACAACATATTTACACTAGATGCGTATAAAAAATTACAAACGAATGAAATCGAAAGCACGTAAACACATTTATGTTATGTTAAATTGCGTTCCAGGGACTTTATGTACCCTTAATGAAATGCATAGTAGTATGTAGCACATCTCTATTTCTATAGTAATACAATATTACATTCTGTAATATTGTGCTGTAATATGATATTAGGCCTACAACCCGCAGAAACTAGTATCATCTACATACACTTGAGTACATGTTGTGTGCTGAATGTGGTATATATACCATAGCTAAACATACGTGTCGCCAATACATACAACGACAGAAGATGACTTGTAATTTGTAGTTAAAGTCAACCCTCTGATAGCGAATACCTCTATAGAACGGACACCTGTCTTTCTAGAAAAGACACGTTTGGCGTTTTTAGTAACAATTGCAGAGTGTGACAACTTCTATAGAACAAACACCTGTCTATAAAGGACACTTTTAGGGGTTTCCAAGAGTGGTCCTCATATACAGGGTTAAATTTATATCTATAGCCTGTATTGTAACTACAGTCTCTACGCTGGGTTTGAAGTATAGTAGTTATATAGTATCAAGAGCTAATTATACATGTATATATTATCAAGAGCTAATTATACATGTATATAGTATCAAGAGCTAATTATACATGTATATAGTATCAAGAGCTAATTATACATGTATAAGCCATAACCATCGCCGCCATATTGAGACCAGATAAGGGGGGGGGGGGTGATAAGTTGCCTATAATAAATTATAACACAGTTACGATAGTACTAGTCTGGGTTTTTGATCTATAATTCTCTTCACTAACATCGTACTTCAATTTACAGGTGCGTTTCTGTTTACAGAAACATTTACAAATATAATTGTGGTAATTTCGGATATTTTGCAATGTTTGTGTTAATGCAAAAACTAAAAACGCACGAGTGTTTAGTATATACTTTTGTATGTACTTTCCGTAGCGCGCCGCGGCCATTTTATCCCCCTTTTTCTATGACTTAAATAACACAGCTGGACTTTCCGATTTTCCTGGAGCTTCACTTATTTGTACGTTATGTAATTGCACAATATATCATTAGCTCTTGATAGTATGTGTAAATTCCCAGTGTAAGATCGATGTTTACCAAGCACGAGAAGAATGTGTGTCTTCAATAAATGAACGTGAGCGCGAGTGTTCTTTCGCGTATAATCACCACATAATACTGAAGCAGACGTTTATTGCATCACATCTACGGTAAAAATAAAACGGGGTTGTCGTTACACGCGTAGGCGTATAAATACAAAAGCAATAAATAATAAATATGTAAAGAATATTTTATTATAACAAGCACTTTTTTGCGCAGTTTGAAAGAAACAAAATTGCTAACTTCGTTAATCGTGTCACGCAACATATGACTTCGTAATATGACTTTTACCTTCAAGGAAAGTATATATATATATATATATATATATATATATATATATATATATATAAATAAATAAATAAATAAATAAATAAATATATATATATATATATATATATATTAATATATATAATAAATTAAATAAATATACGGTCGCTCGGTAATAAACGTAGACATCATAAACCAATATTTCGATTTAGTCTATAATGAATTCACATGGCTGCACCGCTCCTT
>NW_014577735.1:106114-113452 GCF_000485595.1 Priapulus caudatus | reverse complement strand
TCTGGCTGCTGTTGCGTGTGTGTTGTGTGTGTGTGTGGTGTGTGTGTGTGTGTGTGTGTGTGTGTGTGTAGTGTTGGGACGCGCATGTGTCTGTGTGTTTGTATCGTGGACGCGCATGCTGTGGTGTGTGTTGTATGTGGACGCGCATGTGCGGGGCCGGAGGTGGTGCTGTTGTGTGTGGGCTGTGTTGCGTAGTGTAGTATGTGTGTGTGTGTGTGTGTGTGTGCTGTAGCATGTGTGTGTGTGTGTGTGTGTGTGTGTGTGTGTGTGTGTGTTCGTGCGTGTAACACGCGTGTCCTATTAAGCTGTTGTCACGCTGTGTCGGCATGGTATAGCATTAAAGCATCGTCGGCGCGTACCGCGGGTAAATACATCAGCTCAAGCCTAATATCAAAAATTATTGCCTAGCTCCAATGACGAGCATATAATATATTATATAGAATTGTTCATTCCTGCAACGGCAAAGTGTGCACGTTGTAACCGTGTGTATCGACGCACAAATGATGCAGAAATGTAATTTATTTTTAATTTTAGTCGAGCGCACGCGGGCAATTTTCGGTCACAACTTGCGGATCCATTCCAAGCTAATCTGGGCAAATAGGATGTCGAAAATCGGCAAAATGTTTTGTAGTTGTTTTAAACGATGACTATTCCCCCCACCAAAAAAAATAAAGGCATTAATCAAATTTCATAGAATTCGGCAATTAGATTCAAGATGATTCAATAGATTTCAAAATTAAAATCGAGTATAGCTTATCAGTGGCTACCGCCGGATATAACCGCTTGTCATCGCATATGCTGTCGCCTGAGACTCAGATGCGCGACTACTAATAGCGGCGACTGTGATAAGTTTGATAGTTACACGCGTTTTTTTTCAAAATGGCGGCGCTCGCGGGCTTCTCGCTTTCTGAAGACTAACGTGACACGCGTGCGTGTGATGAGTTGTCCAGCGTAACTCAACAATCGCGGCGTAGTCCCATAGAACTGCGATCACAGCGATTAAGCGGAGGACACATTAGACGAATTTCGCGGCGATTTTAACAATCGCTGTGGTCGTGCGAATAAATCCGCAGTGTGTCACACGTATTACGGAGGGACGGCAGTGCGGTATATTCAGCCAGTATCACTCAGACCTTTTCACTGCTTAATATCATACAAGTTTTTATTTAAGCATTTGTGAAACCGATTCATCAATTTATCGGTCATAAGCGATCGGAATCGCTGACTGCTCGCAGGCGCAGTAAGAAGGACGCGAGGATATTCCCTATACACTGATACCGTTAGCGACTGCAGTTGGATCGCGTACGGAGGAGCAACGGTGAAATGGGGGAGGTTCGCACGATGTCACAGGTTTAAAAAAAAAGTTATTCCCCAGTTCTAGGTTAAGTTAAGTCGCAAAACAATTCCTAATTGTTTTACATTATTAAAATCCTCGTTTTAAAAATTTATCTGTTATTTCTCGGTTCACAGATAATTAAAATGGTTCAATCGTGCATCCCGGAGATGACCGTGTCGAGCCCCGTGAAAGATCTCCCGTGTGCGCTCCTACGGTGTTGACGAAGAAATGCCCGAGCTAATAAAAGCGCGTGAGCAGGTGACCTCTGGCGTGTGGGCAGCAGACGTAGGCCATCACCGTCGTCATCGCCCGGCGAAGCTATTTCATCGTCACGTCACTTAGTCGTGCATCATATATTCTCACTTGCACAAGCCCTCTTTGCGCAATTCGCGCACATCGTAAATACGACACTTCATCATGCGCAGAGTTGTGAATGGAACTGCGTCGGTTCTAATGCTCTAATGGTCGCAGTAGCCTACAACAGGCACAGCCATATTGCGGCTGCTGCGAGAAAGCGCGTCTATATGCACGCGCCGACCCTAATTAACAAATCATCGCTAATTATTCACGCGCGCGCGTAAACATACGGAAACCGAAGACAAAACGCGCGGATATCACATACCGCGTCGCACGTCATTACAGTAATAATTACTAATTACAGCTGCCCAATAATGACGAGTCAGTAATTAGCTGTCCCACCAACAGCGTCAACATCAGCAACAATCGAGCAGGAAAATAGTGTCACTAGAGACGCTCGCAACAACATATTTACACTAGATGCGTATAAAAAATTACAAACGAATGAAATCGAAAGCACGTAAACACATTTATGTTATGTTAAATTGCGTTCCAGGGACTTTATGTACCCTTAATGAAATGCATAGTAGTATGTAGCACATCTCTATTTCTATAGTAATACAATATTACATTCTGTAATATTGTGCTGTAATATGATATTAGGCCTACAACCCGCAGAAACTAGTATCATCTACATACACTTGAGTACATGTTGTGTGCTGAATGTGGTATATATACCATAGCTAAACATACGTGTCGCCAATACATACAACGACAGAAGATGACTTGTAATTTGTAGTTAAAGTCAACCCTCTGATAGCGAATACCTCTATAGAACGGACACCTGTCTTTCTAGAAAAGACACGTTTGGCGTTTTTAGTAACAATTGCAGAGTGTGACAACTTCTATAGAACAAACACCTGTCTATAAAGGACACTTTTAGGGGTTTCCAAGAGTGGTCCTCATATACAGGGTTAAATTTATATCTATAGCCTGTATTGTAACTACAGTCTCTACGCTGGGTTTGAAGTATAGTAGTTATATAGTATCAAGAGCTAATTATACATGTATATTAACGTTTAACTGTCCACACCAACCCGTCGGAGACGGCAGCCGCACACCACACATCACGCCACGCTAAATCACAGCTACTAATCAACCACGTTCTCTCATCTCCGCGCTCCAATTACTCTCATTTCGGCATATTGTCGAACCCTTAGTCACTAATGCTGCGGCGAGACTCGTCATATCGGCCTGTCGGAGATGACGCGAGCTTCCCCCTGGAAAGGTCCCGCACCTACATACTCGCGACTACTGACACACTAACAACAGCGGAGCGCCGCCCTACTGTGCGGTGTAACGTGCCATCACACCCACCCATTGTATCACAACCTCAGAATTGGCTGGAAACCTGCGTACCACACCTCACCGCGCTTCAGCGTGTAATGATTATTTACTCTGCTCGAGCGCATGCATGCAGAATTGCGACGTGCGCGGCTGGCTCGTATTGATTGTGAAGGTGGATGCATCGCCTTAAAAACTAGGACACCACGCCGAAAAGGGACGGCTTTTTTTCAGTTCAACGAGTTCCGACCAATTATCGGATCTGTTTGATTCGTTTCTATACTGGTTATTCAGTTCAAACCGCGTACTTCTAACGAAAGCTGACATGCGTATAAATATGTCGTCATTTGAGATACTTCCGTTTTCTCCTTAACTTCCCATGCACTATTAAGCTGGGTTTGAAAAAAAATCGGATTATTCGAGCAAAGTAGGCGATAGAAAGAGAGATAGTGACAGAAAAAAAGGCAGAGAAATAGAAGAGAGCGATAGGAAGAGAGAGAGCGAGGGGAGAGAGAACAATTGCACGCGCGCGCGCGTGCGCGAGATTATATATATATATATATATATATATATATATATATATATATATATATATATACCAACCAGTATATAGCCAAAATACAATGACAGATAATTTGCTGCACGCCTGCATTCCGTTTTTGCTATTGCAAGCGAAATGTGTGGTTTTTCTTGTATTCTAGTACATTACCTATAGCTGTTCAAACGGAGATATTCTACATGACAGAGATTACCTATAGTCTACCATGCATATGCCAAAAAGCTATGCTAGGCTTAGGTTATCACTGCTTAGACTAACACCAGTATACTAAGAAATCATCCAACACTGAGTATAGGTCTCATGACAAAAAGTTATACGTCTATAGCAAACGTGGAGTCAACAATTTTCGCCAAATATCCGAAAGTTACCTAGTGGGGTTACACCTCGTGGTGTTGGCCCAGGTCTCCTGATCCGAAATGAAACAAAGTAACACCTGAGTGTTACACGAGTTGAGATTATCTATTAGTAGATTAACGATCACACAGCAATAATATGCTGCTAGCATGTTACCGCGGTTAATGCTGAAAGATAACTAAGCTGAGATAATTAAGCTATTAATTTAAGATATATGAAAACACTGAACGAAGTTTCGTAAGCGAAAAATGCCCGATAAACGTTATTAAACATTATACCTCAAAGACGTGTTTTTCGGTTAGTAGGGACAACCTGCCCGTATTTTGCCGTGTACCTTTCAATTTGACTAAACAAACTATAGTTGTGCATGTATATAGTATCAAGAGCTAATTATACATGTATATAGTATCAAGAGCTAATTGTACATGTATATAAGTATCAAGAGCTAATTATACATACATATCCTGTGGGATATATTCGGACTAAGAGGAAGCTAGTCTGAGCAACGGGAAATGTTTACCAACTGTAAATGTTAGCCCATTAGCGCTAGAATCGGCGCGGGTCAGACGCCATGGAAAAAGGGCCTGAGCTATTATGAGAAAAATTGATAGAATGAGCTCTAAGTAGTTACGCAGCACTAAAGGTTGCCATGGCACCATTTTCGATTGCAGGAGCAACGCGCACGGCCGGTTCTGTATCGGGTTTCTACTAATCAGTTTTTCTCTGAATCAACACTCTCTCTAAGTTGTTGCTGCACTTTGTACTGTTAATACATTGCATAAGATGCGTTCTGCACAGCCCACGATTATGCGTAGGCGCTATGTGTAGCACCAGATGATCCGGAGTGTGCGTAGTTGTGTTGATAGATGTGTTATAATGTTACAGGCCAGCACAAGATTCTCTGTCGGCTTATGTTATTCGATTCAGCCACGAAAAATGGTTGAGCGAAAAAGGCCATATACATGAGACACGCAACACGCATGGTGCGTAATCTCTATATCTCTCTCTCTCTCTCTCTCTCTCTCTCTCCCCTGCCTCTATCCCCCTCTCTCTCCCTCCCTCTGGGACTCTCTCTCTCGCTCCCTCTTATGTTATTATGAGATTAATGACATTAAAGTAGCGAACACTCTAATGGAGGTATCACCCCTAAATAGGTGTGGCCTATACCTATATTCCGCAGCGTCCCTGCCCTACGAACACGAGAAATCATTATGAGCCAAGAAATCACTTACAACACGAGAATTCACACGTTGCACTTCTTGACCCGCAGCGCTGTTTGATGTACCGCTATACTGACATGAGCACAGTAATTTGGTGTGAAATAGAAAGAGAGGGAGAGGGGGAGGTGGAGAATGGGGCGGGCGCACGAGAGAGAGAGCTACGAATATATATATATATCATATGTGTTGTGGTGTGTGTGTGTGTGTGTGTGTGTGTGTGTGTGTGTGTGTGTGGCGTGCGTGCGTGCGTGCGTGCTGTGCTGCGTGCGTGCGTGCGTTGGCGTGCGTGCGTGCGTGCGTCGTGGTATGTTGGAGAGAATGAGAGATGGAGATGGACAGAGAGCGCACGAGAGAACGAGAGAGTATGTGGGGGGGGGGGCAAGAGAAAGATCGAGAGGGAGAGAGCAACGCGTGAAGAGAGAGAGTAGAGAGAAGAGATGAGAGAGAGAGAGAGAGGAGAGAGAGAGAGAGAGCGAGAGAGAGAGAGAGAGTCCCAGAGGGAGGAAGAGAGAGGGGGATAGGGCAGGGAGAGAGAAGAGAGAGAGAGAGAGAGAGAGAGAGAGAGAGAGATAGAGATTTACGCACCATGCGTGTTGGCGGTGTCTCAATGTATCTGCCTTGTTCGCTCAATCCATTTTCGTGCTGAATCGAATAACATAAGCCGACAGAGATTCTTGTGCTGGCTGTAACATTATAACACATCTATGCAACACAACTAACGCCACACTCCGGATCATCTGGTGCTACACATTAGCGCCTACGCATAATCGTGGGCTGTGGGGCAGAACGCATGCTTATGGCAATGTATTAACAGTAAGGCAAAGTGCAGCAACAACTTGAGAAGAGAGTGTTGGTTCAGAGAAAAACTGATTAAGCTGAAACCCGAACAGAAGCGGCGGCCGGTGCGCGTTGCTCGCTGCAATCGAAAATGGTGCCAATGGACAACCTTTAGTGGCTGGCGTAACTTTACTTAGAGCTATTCTATCGAATGTTTTCTCATAATAGCTCAGGCCCTTTTCCGCATGGCGCCTTGACCCGGCGCGATTCTAGCGGCTAATGGGCTAACATTTAGCAGTTGGTAACAGTTTCCGTTGGCTCAGACTAGCTTGCCTCTTAGTGCGCGAATTATATACCACAGGATATGTGAGATCTCACGAAATTTTCTCAGCTCTTTGAAGTATTCCCTTCTCAGTTATTGAGCACCGATGTGTGCCCGTATGCAATTTAATGTTCCGCTAGGCGTCGCTGCTACTCGCTGGCTCCTACTGGGCAGCCGGCTGAAAGGTGCGATAGGATATGTTTACTAGGCACTTCTAAGTTTAACATATATTTTACGAATATATTAAAGAAATGATGCAAAAACCTCTAAAAGTGCCCTAACCCTAACCCTAACCCTAACCCTAACCCTAACCCTGACCTATTATTAAATTTAAAATATATGTTAAAATTAAGACGTGCTAGAAACATGATCTACGCACCTTTCAGCCGGCTGCGGCTCCTACTGGCTCCATGACATCATACCAAAGACACGAAATATCGTCTGCTTCTCGAAAAGCGCCATTACTAACGATTTTTCCAACTTCTCTACTACGCTTACTCCCTTCTACTGGGCATTGCTTACCTCACGCTGATTCCTGATATCAGGACTCAGGCACAACTATTAGTTTGTTTTCAGTCAAATTGATAAAGTACAACGGCGAAAATACGGCGGTTTGTCCCTACTAACCGAAAAACACGCGTCTTGAGGTATAATATTAATCAACGTAATTCGGCCATTTTTCGCTTAGAAACTTCGTTCAGTGTTTTTCATATCATCTTAACATTAATAGCTTAATCGTACTTCCAGCTTAGTTATGCTTTCAGCATTAAACGCGTAACATGCCTAGGGCAGTCATTATTATTGCTGTGTGATCGTTAATCTTACCTAATAGAATAATCCTAACTCGTGTAACACTCAGGTGTTACTTTGTTTCATTTCGATCAGGAGACTGGCGCCACAAACCAACGAGGTGTCACCCCACTTAGGTAACCTTTCGGATATTTGCGAACAGATTGTTGGACTCCACGTTTTTCTATAGTACGTTAATAACTTTTTGTCAATGAGATCCCTACTCAGTGTTTGGATATTTTTTAGTATACTCTGTGTGTTAGTCTAAGCAGATGAGATAACCTAAGCTAGCATAGCTTTTGGCATATGCCATGGTAGACTACTAGGTAATCTCTGTCAT
>NW_014577735.1:103255-106089 GCF_000485595.1 Priapulus caudatus | reverse complement strand
AGAGAAAAGAGGAACGCCCAGAGGAGAGGAGGAGAGAAGAAGGAAGAAAAGAAAGATGAGAGAGAGACAGAGAGAGAGAGAGAGGTTCGAGAGAGAGACGAGGTGAGGAGAGAGAGAGAGAGAGAGAGAGAAGAGAAGAGAAAGAGAGACGAGAGAGAGAGAAGAGAGGAGGAGAGGGGAGAGAGAGACGAGAGAGAGAGAGCCAGAGGGAGAGGGGAGAGAGAGAGAGAGATCGGAGAGTATATATATATATATATGTTATTATGACCATTAATGACATTAAAGTTGCGAACACTACTAATGGAGTATATATGGAGTATATATGGTCATGGTCATATATTAGTTTGCGGTTTCATGTCATTTAGGTTAGGGTTAGGGTTAGGGTTAGAGTTAGGGTTAGGATTATCAATCATTAATCATTAATCATTAATCATTAATCATTAATCATTAATGATATCAAAGTTGGGAACATTCCAAATGGAGCGTTAGCCCATATTTATGTCGCGGAACGTAGAAAACGGATAAAAAAGACAATGAATCATCGTGAAGGTCTTCATTTAAAAAGATTTTCGTTTGCACTTTCATTTTCGCACCTAGTTCCGTTCGAGCCTGGTACCTAGTCGCACCCCGGTCGAAAACATTCAAGAATAATCAAACGTTCATGACAATCATCTTTGTGTTTTTTTTATTTCAGTTTCTATTCAGGTAAAGTCACGAGTAACGACGTTTCGATGTCTTACCGAAGATGTTATTGCTAGTACCAAAATCAGATAGCACTCATTGTGAAGATACTTGCGGTAATGGCTCTATAAGTCTTTCAGCGTATACACCAACGAGGGATAGCTGTGCAATTTTGTGTACAGCCACACGAGAAGTGGACTATATGACGTTAGAATATAATTAACTTATAACCGACGCGACCGTAACAACTGAAGCCACCTGACCGGTGAATTTTTGCATCGTAAAATTGTGTTTTTGAGTTGCTGATTATTTCTCGAACGAGATAGAGAAGACGCGGTTTGCAATAGTCGTGAAAATTTAGAAAGCTTAAAGGTCGTGTGTACCTTGCATAATTAAATACCTTCCTTAATGATGCAAACTGAATCATTCAACACTATCGTATTTAAATCGCGTAATATAACAAATGGTAAATATTAAAATAGAATTACATTACTACTAATAATAATAATATCAGCGCCGTACTAAAGCTCAATATATACAGACCGGGCGAGAGAGAGAGAGAGCGCGCGCGAGAGAGAGAGAGAGACAGACAGCGAAAGAGAAAGAGACAGACAGAGCGAGAGAAAAAGAGACAGACAGAGCGAGAGAGAGACACAGGCACCGAGAGAGAGAGAGAGAGAGAGAGAGAGAGAGAGAGAGAGACACACATACACACTCAGAGAGAGAGAGAGAGAGAGAGAGAGACACACACACACACACAGAGAGAGAGAGAGAGAGAGACACACACAAACACACACAGAGAAACAGACAGAGCAAGCGATAGAGAAAGAGACAGAGAGAGAGACAGAGAAAAAGAGAGAGAGACAGAGAGAGAGACAGACAGAGCGAGAGAGCGAGAGAGAGAGAGGCAGACAGAGCGAGAGAGAGGTAGAGAGAGAGACAGAGACACACATATAGAGACAGACAGACACACACACAGAGTGAGAGAGAGAGAGAAGGAGAGAGCGAGCGTGGGTGCGTGGGTAAAGAGACAGGGTTAGGGAGGATAGTTAGATTAGTTACTAATGCTCCTCGCTTTTAATAGGAGAACAGCGTGAGGAAATGAGAGCCATGGTATATTCAGCCAACGGAAATTGCAGTGCAAAGCATACAATCATGCGACCCATGGTTTCGGCAACTGCATGTTGAAAGTACTAACGAGTGGGTATTATATACAGATATCGCGTTCCCACGAAATGTTAGTTATAATCCCGTTATAATGCCACGCGACTGTGCGCGATTTAAATTTCGCGAATTTCGCGAACGCGTCGGACGCTCGCGAAAATAACAACACGCGAATAATTCATACCGAATAATACCGAATAATTCATAATTCACCGACCGCGAAATTAACCACTCGCGAAATTGCCCGTCAAGTCTGAATTCGCGAAAATATCTGTACGCGAAAAATATGGCGTATACAGTAGCTGAGAACTATCGACATAAACTCCATCGATCTCGCAGTGTACTACTACTTAGGCCTACTTATGTGAGCGGCGAGAAAAATCTTGCCGCTTATAAAAGGTTGGATGCGTTTTCATCATTTCATGCATATAAAAAACGAAATTCTGATTCTTAATTTTCCAATTTACACAATGTAGCACATCATGATATTGGCTGCACCGTATCGCGACAAGTTGTGCGCTCTCTGTATCTTTCAGATGCTTAGATTTCCCTTAGTAAGCTCTTTTATTTCATTCGGATACTAGAAATGACGCGGGAGTATATAGTCATGATAACCGCGTTATCGTCATAAATTTCGCACAAATTATCCTTAGCACACGAGTGGCTCGAGTACCACGGCAACTAGGTCAAGCAGGAGTCAATCTCCGAACCATACTGAGACCATACGCCCAGAATTTCACACCCCAGTCGCCCTTCCTTGCCGCGCACACACTGCTGATTGAATGCAATTGAGACAAGGCGTGATTTTCTCCCATTTTGCAGCATCGTGGTGGGCATGCCTTGTGCTGAGTTGATACGTGCGATGTATATTCCACATTTAAGATGAACGAATGTATTTTTCTATTTAAACATCTGTGGACATGCATGTGAACAACTGTCCATAATGAACGTTTAACTGTCCATAATGAACGTTTAACTGTCCATAATGA
>NW_014577735.1:93453-100540 GCF_000485595.1 Priapulus caudatus | reverse complement strand
CGTCGTCGTCGTCGTCGCGTCGTCTGTGTGTGTGTGTGTGTGTGTGTGTGTGTGTGTGTGTGTGTGTGTGTGTGTGTGTGTGTGTGTGTGTGTGTGTGTGTGTGTGTGTGTGTGTGTGTGTGTGTGTGTGGGGGTGTGTCTGTGTGCGCGCGCGTGAGAGAAGTAGAGAAGGAGAGAAGAAAAGAGCGCGCGCGAATTATAGGAAAGGGTGGGCGAGAGGGAGGAAGGAAGCCAGCGAGACAGCTAGCTACCTGCTTATAGAGACCGCGTGATTATAACGAGCGGCCAGCTTTGAGGCAATCACCCCGAGGCCGCGAGAGGATAGCACAAATAGCAGCTGCATTAGCCACACGTGTACTGAACGCGGCTGTGAAATACCGATGATGACACGATGTTCTGCGTGCGCATGGATCAATAGCCTACTATAAGGCGAAGACAATGCACAAATCAAGCAGTATGTTTCTTATGACATTAGAGTACCGATAGGCATGCTTATGAAATATCACAGGTAACAGAGGTATTGGAGAGCAGATTCGGGTTAGAGTACGCAATCAGTCAACTCTAGTACACTAGTTACAATAACACTGAATGTTACGCTAAGGGTTTAGGTGACGGCTTCAGTTGCGGTTAGGTTAGGGTAATAATTAGGTTAGGTTAAATTATGTTAGGGATTAGGAGTTTAGGATCGGGAGTTGGTAGGCGGGCACTATATCACAACCACCGCCACCTATTGCTCGTGATGCATTGCGCCGTGAGAAATATGAAAAAGGAAATATGATATTTTAGCAATCTCGCAAGTTGGATCAGTCATTAAAGGCGTCGTATCCAGTACCCTAGACGTCTGTTGGAGGAAAATGACAGGTTCAAATCTCACTGGCAGAAAAATTGTTTGATGTGTTTATTTTCATTTCATTTAATCTCGTATTTCCTACATTCTATTACTGATAATTATGATGAAGATGATAGGTGAAGATGATTCTAATTGAGGATTCAATAATCTTTATTAAGATAACAAAATCAATCATGTTATATTCTGAATAACATATCGTCAAAACACTTATTATTCTAACATGAACGACAATATGACTTGAATTTCAACGCGAATTTACGTTCTATTACTATACTTCGTTATTGTTCTGTTACTTAATATCAGTTGTCTGTATTTATATATATATATGGTTATTTTTTATTGAATGCACTGTAATACAACGTATATATATATATATATATATATATATATATATATATATATATATATACGCACAGCTCAGAGGTTTAGCCTCGTGGAATTGGCTGGACTCGTGGCCTTTACCCCACATTGATACAATAAATACTAAAACATTACTGTGTAGGCCTACGTGACACTGCTACAACGTTGAGTTTGGTAGGGTTATATAGCTTCCGCATTGTACCTTATAGCGTAGCCCCCACACGACAGTGATTCTGAGCTACTATGCCAATCGCAACATAGCATCCTGCCATCTATCGGCCAACATGAGAAGTATACTGTAGACCTGATATAGTTGCGTGGCATGGAAGGGTCATCATGGTTCTCTGGTCTTATAAAGCCCTCTGGGCTTTTCTGCCTCCGCCTGCCGCATAAAGCCCTCCGCCCGTTCTTTGGGCTTATAAAACCCAATAATAGCAGCTGTCAGTGTTATCGTTACATCGAAATATATGCGTGTCCATGCCTGTAGGTAATCTCTGTGCGCAATTGTGTGCTCAGCAATCATAGCAGTGTATTTCAAAACTTGGGTGATGGGCACTGATGGAACAGATTTTTCGCTAATTCACGGTTTTTTATCAGTAAACTACGATTACTTTACGTCTAAGATTTTAATTTACGAAAAGATCGAGTGACATTCTCGTTAAAATATCGCAATTCCTTACTGAAACTATTTGCGCTGGGTTTAGTGTAATTTCCTGTCACTTACACCGGGGTAAGTCACAATTTGAACGTCGGGAAAAATTTCCCAAAGCATATAGCTTTGCTAACTTTTCTCATGCATGGGGTTGGGCTTGCAGTGTAGTAAGCGGCTCAGTACCGTTGTTACTGGATATTTAACAGCATGTTCGGTATGAGATGTCGAACATCCGTGTCTCTATCGTTGATGGGTCATGCCAGTGTGCCGTGCCTGACATCGCCAACTGTTACTCGAACCTACCTATCGCTCAGCAGATTGCTTTCTGTAATGATAGCGCGACCCGACGTCTATATACGTGCGCATGAATTATTGAATGCTATCGGAGATCCCGATAATTGAGATGTTGCCTTGAAGCGACGACCCTTGGGCAGATGTGCGCTGCAGTGGATTTATGACTAACAGAGTCTCGGATATATTATTCCATCCATCTACCTATCTATCTATCGATCCGTCCGTCCGTTCGTCCGTCCATCTATCCATCCATCCATCCATTCATCCGTCCATCTATCTATCTATCCACCAATCTATCCATCCATCCATCAGATTATTCGTCCGTCCGTCCGTCTGTCCATCCGTGCGTCCGTCCGTTCGTCCTTCCATGCGTCCGTCTGTCCGTCTGTGCGTCCATCTGTCCGTGCGTCCATCCGTCCGTTCGTTCCTCAATCCGTCCGTCTGTCCGTCTGTGCGTCCATCCGTCCGTGCGTCCATCCGTCCGTTCGTGCCTCCATCCGTCCGTCCGTGCGTCCGTCCGTCCGTCCGTGCATGCGTCGGTCCGTCCGTTCGTGCGTGCGTCCGTCCGTCCGTCCGTGCGTCCGTCCGTGCGTCCGTGCATGCGTCCGTCCGTCCGTTCGTGCGTGCGTGCGTGCGTCCGTCCGTCCGCCCATTTATTCATCCATTCACCCACCAACCCGATCAATCACCACCCACTCATCCACCCCCTTATCTCTGTCTCAATCCTACCCCCCCCCTCTCTCTCTTCACAGTATACTATCTCACTCCCAATACAACGCTTTCTGTCACTACAACCTTGGTCGATTTTCATCCCAATCTTTTTAGATAAGTCGACACAAGAAACACATAGCCAAGTACATCAGAAAGTCAGGAAGCGGTGCGCCTTGTGTGTGCGCGCGTGCGTGCATGCGTGTGTGGGTGTGCGTACGCGCATGCGTGCGCGCGTGCGTGCGTGCACGCGTGTGTGGGTGTGCGTGCGCGCACGCTCGCACGCACTTATAAACCGGAGAACTTTCACTGCGCTCGAAAAACTGGTTTACGCTTTAAAACCAACCACCGTGCTCGCCTAGAGCCAACGTGACTCACGCACACTCGTGTCGTGCCTGCCCCCTTGAAGAACAAAATCGCTCGCTGTTTCTAGCGTCTATCCGCGTAAGTCAGCGGCGTGCCAGCCATTGAGCTAGTACGCAGATACGCACCGTGGTCACGCCTACAGGTAAGTGTCAGCGGCTGCCGCCCGAGCATTTATCCTCTGGAGCGTGGATAGAGAGAACGCGCGCGAGAGAACGAGAGAGGGTGTGAGAGAGTGAGAGAAAGAAAGAGAGTGATAAAGAGCGCGAGCGAGCGAGAGAGAGCGCGAGAGAGAAAGAGAAAAAGAGGGCGCGCGCGACAGAGAGAGAGAGAGAGAAAGAGAGAGGGAGAGAGAGAGCGAGAGCGAGAACGAGCGAGAGAGTGTGACACAGACAGAGATATAATAGTGTAGATAACAGCGAGGCGGCACGTTACAGTGTGCAGTGTAGCGGCATCGTGGTACGGTCTCCACGTCAGCGCACGCTCTCTCTCACACGACTGCGACGTTAGAGCGTGCATTTGTTTGCGTATGTGTGCGTGTGCGCGCGCGCACGTTCGACTGTAGGTGCGCATGCCCTGGGATACCACAGTTGGATACATATAACAGGTAAGCTTTCCTACTACAACCAGACCTGCATATAACGGTCACTCGAGTGAAACGTTAAGAGTGTCCCTTATAGACAGGCAACCGTAAAGTTTACTAGTCTATTAACATATGTTTGATTGTACTCGCTGTGCCGATGGAGAGGGGTATAGATATCTTATATCCGGCGAGCTCAATGAATTCATGCAGTGCCACGTGCAGAGACTGTCGTTATAATGATGTCACAGATTATGTAATTGCTCATTGGCGAAGCATCCGTTGTATCCGAACAAAAGCTAGTTATTTGTAATTAGCTCGTGTAATCACGTACGCGCTTACTGCTGCTGCTGCGTGACCAGTGTCCCCCCCATCCTTCACTAATCGATAAAGTTCGGTGTGCATAGCTATCATATATATAAGAAGTAGATAATAGGAACGCTGTCCTAGGATTTCTGTTCCTATTATCTACTTCTGATATATATGTAGCTCTACGCGCGGAGGTCCATGCTACCTATATGTACACGAACAAGAGGTGCGGAACGAAACGTTACATAAGCAGAGCTGATTCAATCCTATTTAAGGATCCCGGGTTGTAATTACGAGCTTTGGATTAGGTTAGAATTAGAGTTAGGGTAGGGGTATAGTTATGATTAGCGGTTAGGGAAAGTGTTAAAATTAGGAGGTTATGGTTATGTTGGAGATACGGTTAGGATTAGGGTTAGTGTTAGGGTTAGGGTTAGGGTTAGGGTTAGAATTAGGGTTAGTGTTAGGGTTAGGGTTAGGGTTAGGATCCGAGTGAATGGAAAATCTGATTTTTGATGCTGACAGGATAATGATTACGATTTGTGTGTACGGTGATCCCAAAGTAGGATTAAGCCGTCAGAACTATCGTGTACACTCCCGGCAACATCTAGCATTTGGAAAGTGACGGGATCTTAATCGCGACACGCACTCGATACGTCGCAGCCAACTCCCTGCGCATGCACGCGCCGTCGCAAGAAATATCCCGTCACCGGAAATGTCCCAGCACCGGAAATACCCTGTCACCGGAAATGTCCCGTCACCGGAAATACTATTTCAGAATTTCCTTATATATGCATTCCTCCGTGTATATATATATATATATATATGCATATCGGTGCGGGTCAGACTGCGGACAATGGCGCATACGTGGTCGTAATCATGTAAGGGGGTGAGTAATGAGTATATACATAGGGGTTTTATAGTGAGGGGTAGGTAACCATGCAGGGATGTTCAAGGTGGGGAGGAGGAAGCAGGTAATAATACGGCATTTTTCATGGCGGGAAAGTAAGAGGTTTCATGGGAACGGGAGAAGCTCGCCCACGGTATTTGGAGGGTGTGGAACGGGAGAAGGTCTGATCGTGCAGGGTTGTTCAAGATAGGGAGGGTGGGGAACGGGAGGTGTAATCGTGCAGGGTTGTTCAAGATAGGGAGGGTGAGGAATGGGAGAAGGTGTAACCATGCATGGTTGTTCAAGATAGGGAGGGTGGAGAACGGAAGAGGATGTAACCATGCATGGTTGTTCAAGATAGGGAGGGTGGAGAACGGAAGAGGATGTAACCATGCATGGTTGTTCAAGATAGGGAGGGTGGGGAACGGGAGAAGGTGTAATCGTGCAGGGTTGTTCAAGATAGGGAGGGTGGGGAACGGGAGAAGGTGTAACCATGCAGGGTTGTTCAAGATAAGGAGGGTGGGGAACGGGAAAAGGTGTAACCATGCATGGTTGTTCAAGATAGGGAGGGTGGGGAACGGGAGAAGGTGTAACCTGGGAGGGTGGGAAGCGGGAGAAGGTGTAACCATGCATAGTTGTTCAAGATAGGGAGGATGGGGAACGGGAGAAGGGGTAACCATGCATGGTTGTTCAAGATAGGGAGGGTGGGGAACGGGAGAAGGGGTAACCATGCATGGTTGTTCAAGATAGGGAGGGTGGGAAGCGGGATAAAGTACAATAATCGTGCAGGGTGCTTCAGGGTGGGTGGCGAGAAGAGCAGATAATCATACAGGGTTGCGATTTCGTGAGGGAGAAAAAGAGGGAGTTTCCATGTAGGGTGTAGACTTAGTGGAAGAGGAGGAGCGGCGTTATTACACGTGGCTGTTCGCGATGAACCGAGATCACTATTTTTGTTACTTACTACGCTATTCTTACTACTGAAATGACATTGTTATGTAAACAAAACCTGTTGCATACTTGCACACGGTGTATACCGGCAAGCCGCGCACATTTAATTGGCTTAAAGGGAAATCGATAGGTGGGCGTGATGGTGGTCTCGGCAATGAAACTGACGAAGCTGAAGAGAAAACGGAAACGCTTTTTGTGTTTGGTTTAATGAGCTGCAGACGTGGATGTGAAATTGCCTCATTAGTTGTGTGGAGCGACCGCCCAACCCATACCCTACCTTTCAACGCAGTCACTGCAAACATTTCTTTTGAGGTCACACGAATTATAGCCGCATCACCATAATAGTGACTATTCACAGGAAGGGGCTACCTGTCCATACAGTTGCGTTACAGATGTCAACAGTGATCTAGCAATTGTGATCAAGTCGAAATTATTTTGCGATAGTTTATTTCATTGCTTAACGTGGAACAAGTAATTATAGATTAAGAACTGACGCTTCTATATCTTCGACTGAAATCTTACATCGTCGTGCTTTCTTGCAACCAACCATCAAGCCCATTTCCCCCACGACTTGTGCGTATTCAGGATATTGTCAGTGTGTTTTCTTCAAAAATGCTACAATTTTACTAGTTGGAGCAGGCGCACAACAAGACTACGAACGTACTCGCGCCAATTTGCACTGCAATTTGGGTAGTGAGATCGAGAATACCACGAAATTAAGAGACTAAAAGTCGCATATGCCAATGGACTTCTTGTCAGTCACCGTTACTGTATGCGTATGCCACCAACGGGAGAAACTGTAGTTGTTTAAATCACACAACTGAAAACATCCCCTCGTATTCACATCACGACAGTTCCATATAGTCTTATATATACATGTATATATATATATATATATACATCGATCGGCTTGGCGGTCAAATGGTATATGATCGTTTGAGATAGCGCCTACAGTAAACAATTAAGAATAGATGCTAGGTGTGTGCGCCCGCGTGCGTGCATGCGCGCGTGTGCGTGCGTGCGTGTGTGTATATATTTACTTCACAGCGTGTGCGTGCGTGCGTGTACGTGAGTGAGTATGTGTGTGTTCGTGCGTACGTGCGTGTGAGCGCCAGGCGTTGCCTCTTGAAAAGGAGA
>NW_014577735.1:73433-93443 GCF_000485595.1 Priapulus caudatus | reverse complement strand
TATATATATATATATATATATATATATATATATATATATATATATTGCGTGTTTAGAACTGCCGGGAGACCATGACGCTTGCATCACAAGGTCACGCCAAGGGGGCATTGTTTAGAGAAGAATGATGCCAATCACCCACGGTCTCATTGTGTCTCCCCGTGCTCCCGCAGCATGGCATGGCGTGACTGGCCACCGCTGATTTCCTATTTAACACAGCTAATGGGAAGGAGGTCGTCGCGCATAAACAAATCAATAAACACACCTCTGGCTAATATCTTTTGATGTCGCGCCGGCTAAGTAATCAAGAGGTGTTTACAATGCGCGCGCGAGGATGGCGATGGCAGCTAGTAAACGAACCCATATACGCTTTCTACTTGTAGAGTATGTCAAACATATTAGTATATTAGTATATATATAGGGCCTGTATATATATATATATATATACATCGATCGGCTTGGCGGTCAAATGGTATATGATCGTTTGAGATAGCGCCTACAGTAAACAATTAAGAATAGATGCTAGGTGTGTGCGCCCGCGTGCGTGCATGCGCGCGTGTGCGTGCGTGCGTGTACGTGAGTGAGTATGTGTGTGTTCGTGCGTACGTGCGTGTGAGCGCCAGGCGTTGCCTCTTGAAAAGGAGACAGCCGATGTAAAATCGCCAATAATCTATTAAGCGTCGAGCGGCTGCCATAATTAGATCACGTTCTCGGCCTTTGTGTGCGCTGAGTGCAATTTCATCTCCTTCTCGTCGCACAGTAAATTCCAGCGTGACGCGCAGACTTTTCCAGTCGCATTTGCATTCGCCGTCATTAATCAAGATGGGGCGTGTATCTGTTTGTGGCCCCGACACTGCCACGGGGCAGAGACGCTGGCGTGTATCCCAAACATAAACACCCTGATTTAAGTCATGGGCGTCACGGCCCCCTTTCTTCAACTAGTTTCGGGTAGAGGATCTGACAGCTAAGGAGGTCGCGATACGGGGGGTTAGAGAGTGTGACTGAATAAAGCGTTTAGCTGAAATCACGACAGCGTCTGCGTGCAATAAGTCAATATCAGCTCGATACGTCTCCATGCCGACAGCAACAACTCTATCATTCCGCGCCTCTCGAGAATATTCAATCAGGAACGACGTGTGAAGATAAAAATCCTTTTACAGCTGTAGCGAATCTCCGAAGGTAACAGTAACAGTAATAGTTTCAATAAATAGCCCCGCAGCGGAAAGCAGTTAAGTAATTATACAAACGGGGCAGTGGGAACACTGGCCCATTTTCGGGGCCTTTATACAACGTTACCGCGGGGTTGATCTAAATATCGCAACGACGGGTGTTGCAAACTGCTCTTCTTAGAAATTCACTATCCAATAGTATGAACGTTTTATCGCCGAAATGTGCCCCATCCCTTGCATTAGTTGCATCTATTGCATTAGTCATCCTTCGCAGCTATAGAAACAATAAGAACAGTAGAGCGCATTATTTGCTTGATAAGATAGGTGTGTCGAAGGTTTCATTCTAACAAAACAGAAGTTAAACTAACATTTGCGTATAGTATAAAATTGAGAATCTATATCAGAGGTCAATTCCCACGAGCGATCATTCTTAGTAGTGTTTATTGTACGTCACTGCAGTGCAGTTTATGGGAAGTATAAAGTCACGTCAACTCCATCGCTTCTACCCAAACTCTCTCTCCCCGCGCTCTCTCTCTCTCTCTCTCTCTCTACTCCCTCTCTCTCTTTCTTCCCGCGCCGTTCTCTCTCTCTCTCTCTCTCTCTCTCTCTCTCCTCTCTCTCCTCCTCTCCCTCTCTCTCTCTCGCCCCGCGCGCTCTCTCTCTCTCTCTCATCTCTCTCCTCTCTCTCGCCCGCCGATCGGCCTGCTTCTCTCTCTCTCTCTCTCTCTCTCGCCCATCTCATCCTCGCCCTCTCTCTCTCTCCTCTCTCTCTCTCTCTCTCTTCTCTTTCTTTCTCTCTTCTACTCATCTCTCTCTCTCTCGCCTCTCCGTCTTCAGGTCCCTCCCCCTTTTTTCCTACCTCGGATCTTTCCTTTCTAGTCTCTCTTCTTCCGTCTCTCTCTCTCTCTCTCTCTCTCTCTCTCCGCCGCCGCGCTCTCTCTCTCTCTCTCTCTCTCTCTCTCTCTCTCTCTCTCTCTCTCTCCTCCTCTCTCTCTCTCTCTCTCTCTCTCTCTCTCTCTCTCTCTCTCTATCTCTCTACCTCTCTCTATGAAATCGAAGTCCTCCCTTACCTATATAGTCTTTCTTATACTCCTATCTTACCGGGTCCGTCTTATGCGTAGCTTCTCTCAATTAGCTCCTCTCACACGCACCTTCCACCCTTATCTTGTACACACTTTCTGATAGGTAGTGCACTGCCTACACTTTCGCATTCAGTATTTGCCTTCACACAACGCTTAATACCTGCCATTTCGTATACGCACATTGCGTACAATTCGTACACTCGTACAATTCGTACACTTCGTGCGTGCATTTCGTATACGTTAATTGAGAAGGCAGGTAGAGTATAGATAAGAGCTGCAGCTCCTACTTTACCTGCCTTCTCAAGTAAAGTTCCTACATCAGTATTTAATATATGTAATTGAGCAAGTGATAGTTTGTATTGAATATATAGCAGCTGTTTATACCATTTATACTCATTATACCACATTAAGCTCCCAATACCTATCATTTCGTAGGTATACTCTTAGTCTCTATGTTCCTTCCTTACCTACCCTCTCACGTACAGTTCATACCTAACCATATATATAACATAGATGTAATCAGAAGTAGATATAATAGGGAACATGTGTCAACACGCACTGAGTGAGTGTCCATGCGCGGACTGAACTCTGTTCAGAGTGTTGCATCAAAGAGGGCGAAGGTGGCCGTTGCAAAAGTAATGCCGTCAATGAGAGACGGTGAAAGTGGTGCGGGACTTCTCGCTATAGTTGACTAGTGAGAGGAGTTGGGCGGCAAGCTACGCACCGAAGTGCATAATTGGAGTCTTTCAATTTATCGCTCTGGGGCGTCTGCGTGTAACAACTGTGCGGGTGCACGCCTGGGTGGGGTGGGGGAACGCAACTCGCAAAAATGACTATGGCGAACAGGAATTCAAGTTTACTGAGCGCACCTCTCCAGAAAAGGCGGCAATGCCTCGGGATGTACAGGTTTATAACACTTGTGCTGCTGCTACACACATGCAGGTAGCCTATAGAACTTGGGCGTTCCAACGGAACATGTGTGCATGTATCTACTGTATATATATATATATACATGGCTGTAAAAATACCACATTGTCATTAATACAGGGCATGTTGCCTGTTGTGTGTAAAATATAAACCAATGTTGCCCATTGCAAACAGTGTTGCCCGCTGAGCGCATACTTAGAATCAATCAGTGTTGCCCGCTTCAAATCAATATATTTAAAACAAGGCAAAGATAAAACGATTATTAGTCGGATTTAGTCAATTATGGCAGTGGTGTAGCAGCACACATTACGCCCAATTCGATAATTCAATAAGATAAATATCTGTTCTGTAACTTGTAGTGACTGTAAGTTGCGTGCGTGCGTACGTGCGTGGGCGCGTGCGTGCGTGGGCGCGTGTGTGAGTACGAGGTAACGTTCTCACTTTATATGGGAGGTCGTTATCGAAGTCTACTTACGGAGAAACACATTAAACGCGTTCACGGCGTCGCAAGCAGCGTGCCGACGCGAGAACGCTAACGAGTTGGCTTAACGAGAAGGCGACGACCACGCCGCGGGTCGCAGCCACGACGACATACAGCGACGAGCCGCAGCCGCCATTTTCCCATAAAGATCAAGGAACCGGTGTTGCACGCCGAGCAAGATTAGAGCGGTTCATGCTCCCGACCCGATACCTTAAGACTTCGTGGCTGCTTAACTTCGACCTAAAGCATTAGGAAGCTTACGGCCGGAGGATAGCCGTCCCTTTGTGCGCTTTGTGCGCTTTTCGTGAGGAACACATTGGCCGAGAAACGCTCAGGAGAGCTGACAGGGCTTTCTTAAGCAAATAGCGATTTAGTCATCGCGAGAAAGTGTAAATCGTGCCAAAGAACAGGTCAGATTTGACGATAACTCTTGTGTCGCGGTTCTAACTGATGGTATCAATGTCGCTCCTTGTTGAAACGAGTGCGGTATGTGCTTAAAGGCGTGCGTGTCTGAAGCGCACCACGCAGGCCGCCGATTTTAGAACGTCATAAAGATATATGGTCAGGGCATATTTACACAAATGATATTTGCACATTATGATGATTGAACATTATATTGCACGAGTTTATTCGCAGACACGCACACGCACACACGCGGGCCCACGTACGCACACACGCGAGCCCACGCACGCACACACACTACATACAAATACGCATTTACACTCGGGCACACGTGCAAAACACACATACACGCAAGCACGCACGCGCGCACACGCGACAACACAGAAGCACGCACGCACGCGCGCGCACCCACACACGTACAGAAGTAGGCACGCATCCACGCACACGGACGCGCGCGGACGACAAACTACCTTCAGTTGTTGTTGATGGACCTCAAAGACCCTTATACATTAACGAATATGTGGCCAGTAATCTATCTATCAAACAGACGCGATACAATTACACGACTTCCTGACTAAATAATAAGAGGTGCTGCTGGTGATTTCGACCGCATTTTATTCGCAAAACCCGGAAGCTAGGCTATTTTTCGTCCAGCTAACTGCACACTGCAACTGCAGCTGCTATTGCCGAGTGTGTACATACACGCACACGTCGCGGAAATCGCTACTGTTTTGAGATTGTTCAAATACAGCGCAGTGTTCTCTAAGACGTACGTTAGACGTGACCTTGACATAGGTGGTCTATTTAAATGTGTCATAGCAATTATAAGCTCACTACAGAAATGCTTCCGTTGAGAATGTATATTGGTCACGTTTTGTTAGATAAACGAGCGTTCATTATAAAAGCGGCTATATTGCGCGTATGCACATACCTAACACTGGGCATGCGTTATATATATATATTAGCGCTTAGAGACACGATAGCATTAGAGATACGATTTGTTATCTTTCAATATAAAAATCCTTTTCTTTTCTTTTTTGGATCTAACTGAATACGACTCATATCAATTGGAGATTTAATGGGAATGCCCGACTAGAATGATACAAGAAATAACCGCTTGATCTCATTCTTACGTAACTACTGCAACAAGCCGTGTTGTTAATGCAGGTCGTTGAAAAGACCAAGGATCCGGCTGATTTACTCGCAAGTCGTCGAATTGTTCAATTGTTGCTTGTGTTAAGCGGGCGACCGAATTTCGCTGCACGTTTCTATTTGCATTTCGCATTTTACTGCGCGCGGATGTAGACAGATGCGCGCGTGCGTGCATGGGTGGGACACAGTCGATGGTCGTGCCTGATAAGGATCAGGATAAGATGTGTACGTACACGCACTACCTGCGTGTAATATAGCAGCCGCGGGAGAGTTTGTACTCTGCTGTGACGAACGTCGTATATAATCTCATGATCATATATAAATACAATGGCCACATTTCGGCGAGGTTGCACCGTAAGTGCTGTACGTGTAATCTCTAATCTGTCTATTATTCACGGTTCAGGCATGGTCGAGTTTCATGTTTCATTCCGGTTATTTTACAGATAGTCGCAGTAACATGTGAAATTTGGTCCCGGCAACAAAATGGCATGTAAATGAAATCAAAATCATGGGCTGTATACGAGTTATAATTTAATTCTTTTTTTGTACCTAGGCAAATAATTAATTACGTACATATCATCCCTTGAAAAATCTATTTACTTAAAGAACCACATGAGATAGTCAGAAGTCACAAACAGTTGTTTTCCTAACCCTAACCCTAAAGAAAATAAGTGATAGTCATACACACGCTAGCGTGAAGATCGGAAAAGTAATGGTAGTGCACTACATAACATTTAATGTAATGTAATAACATGTACATAACATGTAATGTAATGTAATAACATGTACATAACATGTAATGTAATGTAATAACATGTACATAACATGTAATGTAATGTAATAACATGTGCACAACATGTAATGTTGAATGGATAGACATACACATATATTACATTTAGCATCTATCCGAGCAAAATCAACAATAATTATATATACATCTTCGTGATTTACAAAATAATTCGGAATGTAGGTGACGCCAACAGATGTTAAGCCAAACCACACCTGAGACGGCAAATGAATTGTGAAAATAAAAACGATGATCATACAAAAAATAAACGGATGCGCGATCGAAATTGCTAGGGCGTGGTGATGGCTAGAGTCCCTTTATATAAGCATATAAATTTTATACAGAAATGCTCTAGTTACGTCTAGCATAGATATCCTAGGATACATGTATTATGTGTACATTGTTGTGAGTAGAGATATTTGTATGAATACAGTCAAACTTGTATATGAGGGTTGCTCAAGGGAGATGCAGAAAGTGTCCTTTATTGACAGGTGTTCGTTCTATAGAGGTGTCCTTTATAGACAGGTGTCCGTTCTATAGAGGTGTCCTTTGTAGACAGGTGTCCGTTCTATAGAGGTGTCCTTTATAGACAGGTGTTCGTTCTATAGAGGTGATTTCGCTGGATGTCTCCCACTTAGGGTTAATGCAAATAGTGCCATATTATAGGTAGTCCGTTCGATAAAAGTGACTGCTAGCAGAGGCTTCACTGTATTTCAATTGTATAGAGATATCTATGACGCGTAGCGCATTCACATACGGTTGGTTGTTCGCTTGTTTTATATGGGCACGATCGTGAGAGCGAGATGTTCACAGGTTTCACACGGGCACGACGGCGAGACCTTGTTGTTCACTTGTTTTGCCAGGCACGACAGTGCGATCTAGTCGCTCACTTGTTTCAGACGGGCACGATAGTGTGATCTAGTCATTCACTTGTTTCAGACGAGCACAATCGTTAACACTAGTTGTTCACTTGTTTCAGATTAGCACGATAGTGTGATCTAGTCGTTCACTTCTTTCAGACGAGCACGATCGTTAACACTAGCTGTTCACTTGTTACACACGGGCACAACGGCGAGACCTTGTTGTTCACTTATTTTGCCAGGCACGACAGTGCGATCTAGTCGCTCACTTGTTTCAGACGGGCACGATAGTGTGATCTAGTCGTTCACTTGTTTCAGACGAGCACAAACGTTAACACTAGTTGTTCACTTGTTTCAGACGAGCACAATCGTTAACACTAGTTGTTCACTTGTTTCAGATGGGAACGATGGTGAGAGCAGCAGACGATGGGCAATCGGACTGTATGAGAAAGGACGAGCACGTCTCCACGATGCATAAGTGGGCGCTGTGGCGTAGCGACGTTAACGACGCTGCCGTCGACAACATACTCTCTAACTATAGCAACGGTCAAGCGAAGCCACCCTGGAGATTGCAGACGCCCAGGTAGGAAATGTAAAACAAAGTTGGCAGCCGAGTCTCCGGGGCGCTCTGTCTGCACACTAATTATTAATTAATTATTATAATTATCAAAGTGCTATATTGTTATCACAAGACTAAAATTATGCTCTGTTACTCTTTATTAATAATATAAGTGAAATTGTGTATAATTTATTGACTCGTATGCCGAACCTGATGAATTAAATTAAACTCATGCAATCGAGTATTCTCTTAATAATATCCGACGTCATTATTTCCTCAAGATTTATGTCGATCAATGCAATCATGAAAATCTGTCCCGCTTCTCTGTCGTTCAGGGGAATGTCGACAAAGACACAAGAAAACATACGATACGAGAGACGGACAACGACAGAGACGCCTGTCGGTTTGGACAACCAGCCCTACTACATGTTCGGCATCCCGCGAATCAAGGCAGCCTCGCCCACTGACGTCACGCACAAGATGGCGCTCGCGCAACCGGACTCGCCGTCTGGCGTGAAGAACAGCAAGGAGTTCGTGAACGAGCGCACGCGGGCGGGTTCGCGGAACCAGGAGAACCACGGCGGCGCTCTGGTGCGCTCGCGTGGTACACGCAGCAGCTTTCACGCTGGGGAGAACTCCAGCGCGGCGCGCGAGTCGCGCATCAACGGGCGCGCGCCGCCGCCGCTGCCGCGACACAAACCAACCGACGACGATTACGAGGTGCGAATAGACTTCGGCCCGGAAGAGCCGACGCCGGTAGAGGCTCTGTACGCCGTGCCTCGTAAACAGACGCAGCGACAACAGCAACAATATCAACATCATCAGCAGCAGCAACAGCAGCAACAGCCAAATCGACAACAACAACAACATCAACAACATCATCAACAACAACATCAACAACAACAACATCAACAACAACAGCATCAACAGCAGCAGCAGCGGGTGGTCACACAACGCGAGGCGGCGCGGGGGCAGCAACAACACAGCGACAACTACGCCTCGCTGCGAAAACCGACGGCGCCGCCGCGCGCCAACACACTGCGTCGCCGCAACGCTGCAGGCGACAGCGACAGACGCGGCGGCGGGCCGGAACACGGCGACAACTCGCCGCCCGACTACTATCTCATCCCGCAGGTAAAACTGCCCGTCGCCGCCGACGACTCCGACCGACGCGTCTACGACCACTTCACGACAAAGATCAACGCCGAGCAGAACGACAAGATGGCGGCCGGCGCGGAGCCGCGCAACGGCATCCTGAAGAATTCGCAGCCCAGCGGGCACACGAGCGGCGATAGCTCGGACGAACGCAGCGGCGGCGGCGCTGTCCACGCTGCCAGCACGCTGCGGCGGGACCGCGGCGGCGGTGGCTCTACGATCGAGAAACGCTCGCAGGCGATAACGTACAACGAACAATCGAGACGCGGCGACGTTGGCGATAGACTGGACGCGCGTGCGTATGACAGTAACACACGAGCATCTCAGCGACTGAGCGCGAGTGTTAACAAATTCCCCGGGCAGCAGCAGCAGCAGCAGCAGCAGCAGCGGAATGTTGGCTCTCGTTCTCGCGTCACCCGCTCGCAGACGATGGACAGCTACCCGACGCGCTCGGCGTTCGTCGCCGGCCAGGCGCGCACCAACAACGTGGCGGCGCTGCAGCGACGACCGTCGCAGCGAACGACGACGACGCAGACGGAGAGCGCGTCGGCCGCCGGCGGCGTCACGTTCGAGGACCGTCGCTCGCAGACGCTCGACGCGCGCGCGAAGAAGAAGCTCGGCAGCAAGGAAGCCGGCGCGAAAACGACGGGCACGAAGATCGACCGCTGGTTCAGTTTCCTCGCCAAGGACGGAAAGAAGGCGCGCAGCGAGTCGGAGCTTGACGCCAGGCGGCGCAACGACAAGCAGACGGCGGCGCCGCGCCCGTTGCTAGGCAACCAGCGTCAGCGGACCACCCAGCAGACGGACACGCTGCAGCGGAATCAGCAGAACAGGAAAACGTTGGGAGGTCAACCACCGATGCCGACAATCTACGAACCGAAACCGAATTAAATCGGATAACCGTGAACTACTGTCGTAACTCATGATAAACAGGTCCGTAAACGAAAATGATAAGCAATGGCATGTCACTTAACATGCACAAAACACCTGGAATTCACTCCACTCGCTGTGGGCCGTGCCAGAGTTAGTCTGATGAAAGTACTATAAATGAACGGAGTGAAATTAAAAGACACCGTGTGTGCAGCAAAAAAGCACGACGATAGCAATTGTTACGATATCTCGATACAACTTAATAGATCCGCGTGCATTGTCAAAAAAATTATTATTGACTCGAGAAGATTTCGCCATCAAAGCGTCGTGCGTAGAAAAGCTAGGACACGTAAGTAGGTCTATCTATGCTGCTCTAACGTTACCCTGTACTGACGCGGCACTGTTACCACACAATACGACAACCGGCTTCGATTAACAGAACCTGTTACCAGCTTCGACAAGTGTACGTCGCATCGTCGATTGAAAACGTGTCAAAGCGATGTTATTTAATTGAGTTTCTTGCTCGAACGAGGACAAGTGATTGTTAAGAATAATTAGGAGCGTAAATGAGCACATTCGTTCGCCAACTCACTCGTGCACGACTATTGCCCACGTGAAATATACAGCAACTGTAGGAAAATTGGTCAAGACAAACCTTTGCTTTAACTCGCGTGAATGCGCGCGCGCGTGCGTGCGTGCGTGTGTGTGCGTTCGTGGGTTTGTATGTATATATAATACGAACTATATACATGCTGGTGTAAAAAGATTTCCCTTTTATTTGAAATACTTCTATGTAGGTTACATAGAACAGCACCCATAACAACATTGTGCGTGAAATGACACGAGACTAATTAGGCCTGTACGTTTCCTGCACTTATCATGTCAAGACAACGCGAAGGCAAGTCCGTTCTTTAAAGCATACACACGCAATTGTGTTAACAACCCATATATGAGTAACTACGAGTTCTTTAGCACGTCGTAAGAATAGCGTTAAATCTTTTCGCTGATGAAACAGGCCTTTATATCTGTTTACACGTTAGGCAACGAGTTCTTCACTGGTAGCAACGACGGATTTTCCGTGACCCACAGTGTGCCCCGCACAGACGTGGTATACGTGCGCACTTACCACGATTATGTGCACACAGCATGTTAGAATGAACACAACTATACACGTGTTCTTATACTCTTACCCACAAGCGAGAGCCAATTGTTACACTTATATATAATAGATACATTTCTGCGTAAGTTATGTTAAGACAATAGCGTACATGAAAATAAGTATATAAATTACCTGTTTAACTAATTATCCAACAAGGTAACACTATATCATAAACGTACCTATACCACTGTCCCATACGGTATGTTCAGGCGCCCGTTGTCAGAAACAAAATTCGTCTTAACATTAGTCTTAACCTAAACTTTTTCTTATAGACCGGACCTATCTCTATACACTGTGTACGAGAAACTCATGGTTTTCCCATAGTTCTGTTAACGGTCTATGAGTTAACGGTATATAATGTTAAGATTTTTGATAAGGCTAATTTCATTTCTGACAACAGGTCCTAGAGTATTGATATGTTGACGAATACGATGATATGTTGAGTTGGTATTGCCTCATATTGCATAAATTAGTACATTTAAATAATAATGTAATTTTCCTAGTTCATGTATTACTTTTACAACTAAGAAGTACACATTATGGACTTATACACTCTACAAATACTAAGCGTGAATATATTAAAGAAAAATAAATGATTAATTCTGAAAGCAGTGTATGTGAGGGTTTATTATTAGGTACTTGCTTGTAAATATAAAACATTAGAGATCCGTTAGACAATGCTTGGATCGTTCAACACATGAGACTGTAGTTGAGATGTAGAACGACCTCACGTGTAAATTGGAGCACCAAGGTCACGTGTAGAGATTACTCACACGCAATTCCTTTACGATTATCATATCAGAACAAGCAACCATGAATATTACACACATTAAAATATTAATATGTAAGTATTTAATTAATATTCAGTAACCGAACAAACAAATGCTCTTATTTCGTTGCAAGTATTGATGCATCGATATTAGCAACACGTAAATAAAAATACGGCATAATAATTTATACAACAGCAATGCAATGAATACCGGAACCGTTTTGATAATAAAACAAACTAAACGAAATGTGTGAGAAGATCAATATCTCAAGAAAAAATGTAATTTTTGTGTAGATACATGTTACGTGTAACACACGTCATGGAACATTTAATTACTTAATCTTGTTGTAAATATCTAAGATGGCACTAATAATCATTTACATCTGCCTCAATATTAAAGTGATTACGTCACCGTAAATAGTAAAAATTAAAAAAAATATTTCCACTTTTTCACAAAATATAAGTAATTCTGTTAACTTGTTATGGTTAAATTGCTGCATTATACTTCTTATTTTACTATATTGTTCGATGTAAACATACACTCGTGACGCATACATAGCCCATAACAAGCAATTAATGTCAGGAACACTAATCGTCCAGGTTTTGGGGATTTTTAACTAGTTGAAAAACAATCTTATCAGGTAAGAATTTGACGATACGTTTAGTCTCGTTTGTTCTTACTTTTAATGTAAAAAAATGGCAACCAAAATTTTACAAATTTTACCATGGAAAATTCGTGACGTAGTCAATTTAAACAACAATTCTATATTATTTAATTGTTAATGTAGGGGAACGGTACATGGTTCGCAATGCGCCTAAAATACAAAAATATATATGTAATGAGTCTCTTATTGTTAACCCACCAAAATTACATCACTACTATAGTATCTTTACATGACTAGTATCAATAGCCTATATATAATATTATGAACATATCTAAATGCAGCTGTAGGCGTGTCCGAGTATAGATATGTACATATTAATACATATCTATATCTACATAAGGTCATGCTAGTAATGATGTAATGATGTATCTCTGGCACCACCTTTACTGTTACCTCCAAAACCCAAAGAACTATGTTGTTGTACCGCATATATATATATATATATATATATATATATATATATATATATATATATGTGTGTGTGTGTGTGTGTGCGTGCGTGCGTGCGTGCGTGTGTGTTTCTGTGTGTGTGTGCGTGTGCGTGTGTGTGTTATCTTATCAGGCGTAATAAATAGTGATGCATCTCTCTTCGTGTACTCCTGATCTTATACATGATGATAGTGATGTATGCTAGGCCACTAGATGCAAATGCAATTGTCCCCGTAGCATTTCTCACCGACTTAAATGGGCACCATCACAGTTAACGCATCACACTTCAAACCTGGTAACTTCCTGCCAAGTAATAGTAAGTCTATAATATACATTATTGTGCATTTCCCTCGAACATTCATGTAGCACTGCTTATATAATACGTAGTTGAGTGGCCACGCCCTCGCATTATGCAGCATCAAACAACCAAGCCACCAATAAGTAGATCACTTTAGAGAATTTCCCTAAGCCACGGGTAGACATTCGCATCGTGGAATAACAGCGAGCAATATACACGTGATAACAGCCGCCTATGACACAAACCACAGAATATGTGCAACCGCACATATGAACAACCGCAGTCTATGTACAACCACAGAATACCGCCACGTGCCTGGTTATAAATGGAGTTGCGCGGTGAAAGAACAGTTGAAACCAATTCCGTGAAGTAGAAAATCCGCACGAGAACCGATCAAATTCGATGATTTCTACCACAACATGGCGTTATACTATACTCCTGTTATCTGGTCTTGCACCTCTTTCCTTATTTTTGGCGGTTGTACAAACGTTACGTAAGCGTACACCAGGCTCCCTGCAACGCTGCAAATGTAACTATGCCTTAGTGCTGGGATATATACGTGTGCACGCTATCAGGACTACAATAACAAATGAAATGTATTCTTCTCACTATGAACACGAATAACAATTCTGTCACTACTGGTAGTATATATAATATATATATAATAAATAAAATCATGTAGTAATTTGCCATTTACTAAACTAATTTCTAAATAGATTTATATTGAAATCATACATTTGATAAAAACAAAAGTGAACAATAACAGTAATAATATTTCATAATATATATATAATAAATTCAATCATGTAGTTTATTTATATATTATGTATGTTTTCATGCTCTTACTATATTAGAAGATACCCATGTATGCTACGCGGCTAATAAACGGTTGTACATCGACGGGCAACAGGTTTATTATGGGTAAAGAAGCTTCTAGGCAAGGCCGTGAAATACTAATCATGGATAGCAGTGTAACGTCAGTTTATAAATGACAGGCTTGAACCAACAGCGAGGGGACGCGAGCCAGAAGTCAAACATACCCCCCTGCTCTACTGCCCGACTCTCTTATTCAATTTCAGCTCGAATCCATGCGACTCCATGCAAATTCTGTCATAGACAGCCATAACCAAAAATCCCAAAACTTTAAATACTCTACTGTGTTCAGCGTTTGCATGCAGTGCGTTCAGTGAATTCGTATTCCATGGAAAACTACAACAGTTATTTTAAACAGTCATGTCATTCTTGCTGCTACAGTAGACTCAATTTGTTGTTGACTCTCTCAGTTTTAGGCCAGAGCATTTGATCAAAATGTTAATTCCTACTCATGCCAGCACATGCCCATCAGTTTCCTTATTCAAACTGTCATGAGATATTCTGCCCTATGATACACCCTGATACGTGATTATTGCCTCAAGCTATAGCCTCAATGAAGCCTATAGAGCGCAGGCGCTCCCAGAAAATTGAATACGTAAGCAGACAAGAGCAACTGTCATGCAGCCACAGGGTAAGAAAACAGGTTCACACGTGCCCACATTGGTATTTTATCAATCATCATGGAAATGAAATTTATTGGATAACATCAGGAGCAAATAAAGTCAAATTTGTACTCATTTACTCCTAAGAACACATTGCAGAAGTGAGCCTACCTTATATTAAGACCGATGAAGTTTGTCCAGCTGAAGATATAGTCGCCTCCAACGATCATACCAGTGTAAGTAACAAACATATTCTGCAATCAGTAGTAAGGAAATGATAAATCTTACAAGGACAAAGATATAATATGCTGTTTTATTACCATGGCACACCTTTTAAAAGGCATGTGTTTGTGATATGTGCTTAGCACTTTGCTTTTTTTATAAACACTAAATTGTATGCAAATTAAAGCATACCAATTGCCATAATTTTTAGGTACACATTTAATTATGTGATTCTAACATAGTAGTGCAAAGAAGTGTTTTATAATAAAATTTCAGAGTAATAAGTGAGTTATCAAAGCAGTATTTATTGCTAGATTTATGATGTACCTTGAGGCAGCCAACAATGGTAGTAGTGAGGGCAGAGTTGTAGGCTGTACACAAGACAACAGAGTACATGAGAATAAAGCCCATCACGCAAGATATGAGAAACTGGGAAACAAACCATGGACTACTCCAGCCTTCAAAGTCCAAAGCCTGGAAAGAATGTAAAAACACGATATTATAAACAGATGAAACCAGGCATAAGGACTATGCACTATGCCAGAAATATGTACACACATGCAGTTAACGAATAAATGCACGTACGCACAACTATATGCAGAGGTATGGGCATACACGCGTACACATACACGCGTCTACACACTCGTGCATGGGCACACGCGGGCGTGTAGTGATTACAAGGCAAGGCACACCATTGCAGTGGCAAGGACAACGCAACAGTTTAAAAGATTTTGGCAAATGATTACTCTTTTCACGTCATGCATTTTAATAAAATTTGGAGAACCTGCCTAGGGGTATTGCTAGAATTTCAGTAATAACCTGTATACAAATACACGCCAGCAATTCTTTCATCAGCTATGTTTGTGCTCAGAATTTTAATCATGTAGATACTGATACAATTGTCTATTACACCATGTGGCTGAATAATTACTTCCCATCATTAAAGTATTAAATATATAATGACAATATAAAGCAATTGTTACCTTCTTTTCCACGTTTTTTCTATTAAAATTTGATTGATCAATAAACTTTGGAATACTGTTGGATGGTTACTGCTATGTACGTGGTGCACACATTTTAAATGCTACTTCATAATTACAATATTCAACAGTGTTTTAAACTTGAACTTATTTCACTAATATCACATAATTGACATACCAGTTTCCAGTCACCAGAGAACCAAACGGAGAACATGCATGGTCCAAGCATGAATAACGAGTTGTAGAATAGTAGGCCATACTTATTAAGTTCCTATACATGAAAGCAAAAAAAAACTATAACAATTATATTACCTATTTTAGTAAGATGAACACAGAAATAAGGATAATTGTCTAATTAGAAAATTATTCAGAAAAATTCCTGACAGGTATCCACCCAGTAGCAACACATTACTGGAAATCTGGGAGTGTTCTGGTACGCAATAAGACTTTCACCTTTTCCACACATGGAATAATGATCAACAATCTATGTGTTGCTATGGCCGTAGGGGTGTGTAATCACAGCAGGTCTTACAGAATTGAACATATATATATATATATATAAAATTCCCCGACCGCCACTCCTAATATCATAGCCGCCTATGCTAAATATCAATAGCCCGACCTACGAGCCCCGTAGCATGCGCAAACCGCCTTCGGGATTTGCCAACCTAGGACCGTAAAGGCAGCACCCGCCATGCTATAATGAAAAAGCCTTGGCAGACCTGCCATCTAATCATCCTCAATTATCCAGTGTATCTCCTCATCTATCCACTATTCTCTGCTCATCATTCTTGCCCTCTGTCTCTCTGCTGTATCTCTTTTTCTTTTTATTCTTCCATCTTTATACTACATCTCCTCCTCCTCTCTCACTCGCGTCTCTCCTATTTCTATTCACTCTCTCACTCTCCTGTCTTCTCAACCACTGTCTCTCCCCTCTCCCCATCTCTCTCTCTCTCTCTCTCACGCGTCTCTCATCTCTCTCTCTGTTCTCTCTACCTGTCTCTTCGCCTCTTCCCATCTCTCCTCTCTCTCTCTCTCTCTCTCTCTGCTGCTCTCTCTCTCTCTGTCTCTCCCTCTCCTGCTCTCCCATCTCTCTTGCTCTCTCTCATCTCTCTCTCTCTTTATTGTCCTTTTCTTCTCTCCCCAGGCGTCTCTTATAACTTCATACATATAACAAATATAACAACAGTATAGTTAGCACCATCAGTATATCGTTCAAACTTCTGATATGCTGGGGTGTGACAGACATGAACGTTCTAATGTATTATAGTTAGTGATAATTCCTGGGCTTGGTAGCATGTTGTATAGTCAAATGCTCGAATATATATATATATATGCACGTGTTGAAAAAATAAACAAAGGTAATCAAACTGCAACATACAACCAGACAGAGTAAACCCCTTGATGAGAAATAACTTTTTACAGGTGTGCCAGGCCAATAAAATTGGAAAGCAAGAATCTGCGAGTCATAACCCAATAAACAAAAACTTCAGTGTCATAAAGCTGTAAAAACTGTTATACTTAAGTGATGTAAATCAGTGACCAATGTATTTTAATTATTTTTTACAAGGTTCCCGTCATTTCAAATTCTAGCATCGGCGTGTTACGATTACCAATTTACATTTATTTTCTTTCTAATTAAAGGGATCGTTTACTCTAGGTTCTAGCGGTTATTTTCAAGTTAATTTGAGGTTAAAATTACGCTACAGCTAAAAAGGTTTCATGGTGTCAATCACATTAGAAATATTTAATTAAAGAAATGTTTTTAAAAAAACTAACGACTACAGTTTGTCTTACCAATGACGTGTGGCCCTCTATAGCCCACGATCTGTAATTGCGGCAAACCACTTTCAGCAAAGGGCTAACACCGAGGCGTCGTTTCTTATTTATTAATTTTAAAAAAGCACAGAAGAATTGTATATCTTATAAACCGACATATAGTTCAGTTATAATAGCGATAAATTTTCCCTAAACATAATTAGTCGTTTCGTTAAATGCATATTAGGTTATAAATATATTCGCCACTTATTGTGATTAGCCCCTCGGTCTGTAACTGTTGCAGAACAACAATGTAAATACGCACATTTTTTGGCGGTGGCTGCAGCAACGGTCGCGGTTGTCATGGCGGCCGTTCAAAGCTTTTGTTAGCGTTGATGTTACATTAATTAGTAACAATATAAATAGCTACTCTGGTGAACAAATACCGTGTGGGTCATAGAACCGCATTTGTTATAATAAGTACAGTCGTATGCAGTACAAGATCATAGAGTCTACTACCCCTTTGAAGCTATTACTCTACATTCACAGTCTCAACACTTACTATTAACTTACATCAAAATATTAAAAATTGCAAAATTGTCTATTTGTAGTAGATTCTTATTTATTCATCATATCTTACTTAATATTTACGTAAAATAGAGTAAAGGATGTGTGTTATATTATTTGTTATGCATGATCTTATTGTGGTTAATATATCTATTGTGTGCAACGTTTTGGAATAATATGTTGTATATTGCCAGCGTAGACTTTATATATAGAACTTATGCAATAATTAAATAAGAGCCAACATTACATTTTTAGTTTAGTTTTATAATTCTGTTTATTAGGCATTTGCCTTTGTGCCCTTTAATGCAGTTTACCATTTAGTATTCACTGCAAGATTCCAGATGGTAATTTTTAAGGTAATTTGTATACCATGATTATGTACTATATCATCACTAACTGCTCTTTACATGGCTAGGTAAAATGTTGGCATACTCACTAACATCTGGGAGCAGCAAAATTTATTTTCGATTTACAAGAAAAGTACTGTCTAAAAGTGGTATTAAATTTTATGATGGCTTCGTCCTTTGAATTGTGCATCGGTTTTGGTTAGAATTGTGAAAACTTTGCACTACAGCGTACTTACAATGTGGTTCCCTGAAGAACTTTCTGATCATATGCTAAAGAAACCTGAGTGCATCTGGTGGCAGATACAGCGCCCGCTTGGCGTGTTAACGAGTAGTATGCAGTTATAACACTCTTCAGCGTTTTGGCTATTAGACTTTTCAAAATACTCACCTCACTATTTATCCAGGAATAGCTCGAGATGATCGTTAGATGAATCCTGCCACTTAATTATTCTAGGAAGCTACATATAATTTATTGAGTAGTAAGGCTACTCTTAAGTGTCAATGCATCAAATAAGGATTTGGAAACTATGAAATGGTTAAAAATAATGAAAACTTGCTTGCAAATGTCCGATATGTCAAAAAAGATCAATCATCTGACTTCGGTCATTCTTGTTTAACATAGTGTATTTTGCGTACTAAATAAGGGAACATTTTGACATTACAGGCCATGCTCATCGTAAAATTCGTGATAACTCATTGTCGATATATCTCAAATGGACGACTGTATCAGAAAATCTTCAAGCGACTCCTATGTATTATGCGTCGTGCAAAAAGTTTCACAATTCTAAACCACTAAGTGCAAAATGTGCCCATTTTTATGATTCTTAATCACTGATTGCAACTAGCAATTCAGTTGCATGTGAGTTGAATAAAAGAAATTTCTGAATTTTGCCAGATGTTTGCTTACAGTTATTGTACTGTATGCTCAAAACTATTTCGGGGCATAACTTCAGTCATCCAGACATTTCAAGGATATACCAAGAAAAGTAGAGATACGGGAATTACGTATATCCAAGAGATGCCCAACCACTACGATTCTTAATTCTATTTAATACGAACATTTCTATCCTTTTGCACCACTACAACCAGTTTCTTGTATCAAACTACAAAAATTTCAACTGATCGCGAAACAAAAAGTTTGGTTATTTTTGTCGATATATTGTCAATTTTTGAACACCTCAGAATGCCAGGAAATTGCATCTCAGAATCAAAATTTTTTCCGGGGGGCATGCTGGAACCCCACTAGCAAACTCGGGTCCCAACCCTCGAAAACTACTAATTGATGGCGACAGAAATACAGATTGCTTTCAACCATATGTGTGGCATCTCTGTGGTATTCTATTGCAGCATTAACATATTAGGCCAAAATAACAAAATATAGGGTTGTGGTTACGCGATTTCCCGAACCGACCTCTTTATTTATTCGCGGCGACCTAAACATTAATTGCAATTTATCTTTAAATCAAAAATTAATTTTTTTTTAAATGTAAATAAAAAATAATGGACATCATTTCCTGCGTCAAAGGCCACTACGCCCCACATCTTCGGGACATGGTTCGTAAAATACAAATATTTCAAGAAAATAAAATGTTTTCCGCTATTTACCTACTATTTTTTCCGGCAAATCGTAAACGCGTAACACACTGACACAAGTCGAAAAAGGGACCAAAACTTGACCATTATATCAAGCATATATACTCTCACTGATCATAAAATCTGCACCTTGCTATGTAAACGAATTTGTTAGCATACATGGCAATTGTAAAGTGTATGCTTAATTAAATGTCACGTTTATCTTTTGTTATCAGATATGGCCTTTAACCAATCTTGTATCTGGGAAACTTGGTCGTTTGGTTTAGTGAGGAACAAAGAAACTCAAGTTAAGGTTTCTTGTGACGCA
>NW_014577735.1:68355-72169 GCF_000485595.1 Priapulus caudatus | reverse complement strand
TAGGATGGCGGGGCTCGACGATAGCCTGGCGGGCCGCCAGGCTATAAGTGCTCTTGGAGAACCCTGAGAGTGGTGATTTATAAGAGAGGCCAGCAAAGGGGAAGGGGACAAAAATGCAGGTGGGAGATATCGAACAGATGGTGAACCAGGAAGAGAACTGAAAAGAAGGTATTAGGTAAAATAAAATGAATGGGTTGAGAGGGAACAAGACATCTGCTGATCACTGTAGGTACTACGTCATTTCGAGGCTATAATTGCGTGTATTTACAAGTCTCATTGCTGTAAGTGTAAGTGTGTCCGTGTGCTCTTCGCATGTGATCTCTATACAGCTGTGCCAGTGTATAGTGTTTTTATTGTCTGTCCGGTGACTGACTACCACTCGCAGCTAGGGCCTGCATATACCTCCCAAAGTAACGCGTCATCGACCGACCAATCGGAGCGCTCGCAGCTCCTCCCAAAGTGACGCGTCGTCGCCCGACCAATCGGAGCGCGCGCAGCTCAGGCACTAAAGCTGATGCGATGTTTTGTGGTTGCATTATTTAAGCTGGCTATCGTGAGTGGATGGTTACTGCCATACTGGTAAGGGTTAGGGTTTAGCTTTATATTTATCAGCTTTAGTGCCTGAGCTGCTATAGGTACTAGCGCTCCGATTGGTCGGTCGACGACGCGTCACTTTGGGATGTACTAATACTATGCAGGCCCTAGCTACGTGTCTGACTACCACGGTCACTCACAGACTGGATTTTAGACCGACGGTTTGTCATTATTGGTATTTTAAAACATTTGAAACACAACACAAACTACTTACTTATAGGATGTTAATACGATTTTGTTAACAAATACTATGAGTACAGACGCAACTGCGTAAAAAAGCGCAGAAAAAAGTTTGGGAGTGATAGACTCCTTCTTATCCATGGGGGCCGCCATGTTGTCACCTAACGTCCGAGTCAGAGCTGTTCAGATAAAGCTCATCGATTAAGAACGTTATAGAAAAATTATAAATGCTTTAATTGTGGAATTTAAAATTCAAGAGTAAATTTTTGTTTAGATTGCACTATAATTATCAGCAATAAATTACTTTATGTGATTAATCGTTATCTCTCCAGAGAGGGTCTGCGCAGAATGAGATGCGCGATCGCAAATAATGGCCGGAGATTTGTCACAATAAACGACATTACAACCACAAAAATGACCTAAATTTAAGTAAGTAATCAACGTTATTTCTGACCGATATTGAAATATAGTTAACCCGTGTATGGTTTATATATTTATGCACGGCAATGTTGATTTCGCTATTAAATTCAGTGCCTACATGTAGATAAATTGACACGGTCAAAGACACTGTACCGCCGCCATATTGTCTAAATATGACAATCCATTGCCATTGGAAGTGATGCAAGTGTAACTTAAATCATATGGAAGATGGCCAAATATGGAGCACTGGCCGCGCATAGAAGAGAAGTGCGCGCGGCAGAGGCTGAAAACACAAATTGCTCATTCCCATCCCTGCATGGACTATCTGATTGGATAAATCGAGCTAGCTCCGACATGCTCAACCAAGTCGAAATGCTGGTAGTACGCAAGCCCGACATCGCGGCATTATACTCAACGGTTAAATTACCGTTAGCAACGAGGCTTGAAGCCGAAAGAAAGAAGAAAATCATGGAACGAAGCGTGGAAGATTATTCATTTTAAAAGAGCCGGTCGTCATCAGGAGCCGAAGAGACAAAAAAGCTTATTAGGTTTCAAGATTTTACTATGTGATTCGGGTAAAAAGCGTAAGCCAGCCTAGGGCCCATATCACGAGACTAGGGGCATACAAAATAGCTGATACAATTGCTGGCAGACGCCGGACACATATCAAAATACTGCATACTGTATCATATTAATATGTGTCGTTATGGTTATTGATTTTATATTTTAACGCGACGAAAAGATGCAATGGATGGGCTACCTGGACTCTTTCATTTTGGGCGCAGTAGAAATAAATTTCTGGTGGCCCAAAAAAAGAAGATTTTTGGGCCAGCCTTCGGCTGGCCCGAGTGTCAGCACTGCGCCTGATTGGTGTGAGTTTATTTTATTAATGTTTGTGTGACCTATAGCTAAACCCAGCGCTGTAACATATATTTTGTGGGAAGAAGTAGTTTGTTACAGATCAATTACAGAGATTGACTAGTGGGCTGACTGTTCGAATATCTGTGAAATGGTGCATTATTAATATTATATTAAGTTACTATCACCTTTTTGCTCTTTGCTGTACGACATATTCTGCATAGTTTTTATGACACAGCATTAAAGAAACTTGCTAATAAGCCATCTGTACAGGCGACACACATACTAATACCTCACAAGTGATAAGTACTGGGGTTGTGTTTCAGCCAAAATGTGGATTAAACTTTAATTATGATTAAATCACTAGTCATGATTACAACTTCCCGAATTATGATTAAAGACTTAATTACCGCTTCGTGAAACCTGGCCCCTTGTGTATAGTGCACCAGACTCACAAAATTGATTACTATTAGTTTTATTAGGCATTACGGTAGCATGCAGGGAAACTCAGGAATTGACTAGATGTGGCGGCAGCTTTGCCAGAACACTACAAATGTATATACGGCGAAGACACAAGTCTCAAGTCATAAACTTTTTTACATAACAGAGCCGACAAACGAACTAGGCTCATTTGCAGTAGCAATCGGGTTGTAATTTCGTAATCGATCTCGTGGAACCCCACAGTAATCCCGGATGATTCGGTTACAATCGCTTACTCAGGTGTTGAATGGCCTGCCGTGTGCGTAACGTCGTGTGCATGTACCGTAGTGTGCATGTATGTGCTTGTTTAAGACCGCTCGTTTACTGTTTGTTTTTGCACTGTTTTTACTATTTGTATATACATGTATGCTTAATAAAGATTAACTTTGTATAGTAGCGTGATATCTCTGATTCTCATGCAACTTTTCCAAGTTTTCTTGTTCAAGTTTTACTATAATTTGATTATTTTCTTTTTATGAAATTGATTATAGGATTTTGATAATCACAAGCGGTTGTTCCGAGCCAGCTGTTCAAACCCGATGATCGAGTATAATCGACATGATCTCGTGATCATCACTAGTAATTCTCAAGACTGAATCATCACATAAAGAAGCTGAAAATATCATTGAAATAGACCAATTTACTCCTCGATATTACACATTTTTTACCCACTGGCCATCAGGGATTATTTATTGACCGAAGTTTCATTGGCCCACGGAAAATTTACTGGCCCTCGGATACCAGGAATACTCGGAAAATAGGCCTAGCGTAGTTTCCAAGGCCCTTAGTCCACAAGCTTTACGTCTATGTTTACGTCAGTGCACCGTACTGCTCCGAGCCACCGCTTGTTCAAACTCGATAAACATCACGCGACTGTCGCGATGTCCCCAGGCAACAACCTGGCAGGGTTCCGAATACAAAAGGTACATCACGCTAACTGGCCGACTGTGAGATGCCAACCGGATGTATATCATGTTTATCAACTGACGAATGAACGGCATGCAGGGGCACTCGCCCCGTCTGTGAACACGGCCTTTGGCAGACTTCGTATACCGGATGCAAATGCTTAGTGGACCTCTACTATGTACTGTTCATCGAAGGAGCAAGCGGACTGGGAAAATAAGGAACAGCTGCGTCGAAATAGACTACATACTGGCGGCGGTTCGTACATGCCACCTCGACTCTGAGAACGGAACACTTTCCATGTCCACCGTAGTTTTGGATCCATGCGCTGGCTTATTATGGGCCCGCACGATCCACCATGTTATCGTTTTTCTTTCCC
>NW_014577735.1:50187-68330 GCF_000485595.1 Priapulus caudatus | reverse complement strand
TGTGTTCCTTCAGGGTCCCCCCCCACATGAAAATTCATGTCTTGATAAAAAAAAATGAATGATAACAAGCAATCCCGTCAGAACACTAATAATACAAAAAAAGTTATATATGTTGTGCTCTCTCCCCAGCGAAAATCTAGGCCCCTCCAGTGCCCCCCCCCACCCGGCGGAAAAAATCTAGCTAGCGCCACGCTCCAAGTCAGCGTATCTATATATATGTATAGATATGTGTCAATTCTGTAACCTGACTGTGATTACCACACCCCTACGGCCATAGCAACACATAAGATGTTGATCATTATTCCATGTGGAAAAGTGAAAGTCTTATTGCCATACCCAAAACACTCCCAGATTATCCAGTATGTGTGACTGGGTGGATACCTGTCAGCGGAATTTTTCTAAATATTTCTAATAGACCAATTATCCTATTTCTGTGTTCATTTACTAAAATAGGTAATAAGATTGTTATAAGTTCTTTTTTGCTTTTCATTATGAGGAACTTAATAAGTATGCCTCTATTCTACAACTCGTTATCATCGCTTGGACCATGGCAATGTTCTTCCGTTTGGATTCTCGGTGACGTGAAACTGGTATGTATCAATTATGCTATATTAGTGAAATAGTCTAGTTACAACCACGTTTAATATGTAATTAATGAAGTAAAGCAATTTAAAGAGTGTGCACCACCTACATAGCAGTACACGTCCACAGATCTCCAAGATGTATCACAGTTATGATCAATCAAAGTTTTAATAGAAAAACGTCAGAAAAGAAGTACAATTGCTTTAATCTGTCTATATATATTTAATACTTTTAAATGACTGGGAAGTATTATTCAGGCCACATTGGTGTACATAGACCAATATGTATCAGTAATCTTACAGATTAAAATTCTGAGCACAAAACAATAGCTGATAGAAAGATGCTGGCCAGTGTATTGATACCAGCGTTATTACTGGAAATTCTAGCTATACCCCTAGGCACGGTTCTCCAAATTTTATTAAAATGCCATGACGTGAAACAGAGTAATCATTTGCCCCAAAATCTTTTAAACGTTTGCGTTGTCCTTTGCACTGCCAATGGTGTCCTTGCCTTGTAATCACTACATCGACCGCGTCTGCCCTATGCACGAGTGTGTAGACGTCGTGTAGTGACCGCGTGTATGCCCATTACTCTCTGCAATAGTTGTCGTCACGTGCATTTATCGTAACTGCATGTGTGTACATATTCTGGCATAGGCTATAGTCCTTATGCCTGTATTCATCTGTTTATAATATCGTGTTTTTACATTCTTTCCGAGGCTTTGACTTTGAGACGCTTGGTAGTTAGTCCATGGTTTGTTTCCCATTTTCTCATAATCTGCGTGATGGCTTATATCTCATGTACTCTGTTGTCTTGTGTACAGGCCTACAACTCTGCGCTCATCTACTACCATTGTTGTGCTGGCCTCAAGTTACAATCCATAAATCTAGCAATAAATATACTTTGCTTGAGTACTCACTGTATTACCTGAATTTTATTATATACATTCTCTTGCACTACTATGTTAGAATCACTAATTAAATGTCGTACCTAAAAATATGGCGATTGGTATCTTAATTTGCATACAATTTTAGTGTTATATAAAAAAGGCAAAGTGCTAAGCACATATCACATCAAACACTGCCTTTTAAAGAGTGTGCCATGGTAACAAACGAATTATATCTTGTCCTTTGTAGATTTATCATTCCCCTTTACAACACTGTTGACAGAATATGTGTGTTACTTCACACTGTATGATCGTTGGAGGCGGATATATCTTGCAGCTGGACAACACTCATCGGTCTTAAATATCAGTAGGCTCACTTCGGGCAATGTGTTCTTGAGTACAATGAAACAATCTTACTCTTTATTTGCTCCTTGAGTGTTATCCTAATAAATTTTCATTTCCATGATGATGCTGTAAGAATACCAATGTGGGCACGTGTGAACTGTTTTCTAACCCTTGAGCGCATGACAGTTGCTCTTGGTCTGACTTACGTATTCAATTCTTTGCGGACGCCGCCTGCGTCTATAGCGCCTTCATTGAGGCTATAAGCTTGAGGCAATAATCACGTATCAGCGGTGTATCATAGGCAGAATATCTCATTGACAGTTGAATAAGAAACGATGGCCAATGTGCTCATTGAGTAGGGAATTAACATTTTGATCAAATGCTCTGGCCTAAAAACGATGAGAGTCAACAACAAATTGAGTCACGTAAAGGGCAGCCAAAGAATGACATGAGCTGTTTAAGAATATGACTGTTGTAGTTTTCCATGGAATACGAATATTCACTGAACGCACTGGGCTTTTGCAACGCTGAACACAGTAGTATTTAAAGTTTGGGATTTTTGTTATGGCTGTCTATGACAGAATTTGCATGGATCGCATGTATTCCAGCTGAAATTGAATAAAGTGTCGCGGCAAGTAGAGCAGGGGGGTATGTTTGACTTCTGGCTCGCGCCCTCGCTGTTGTTCAAGCCTGCTCATTTATAAACTGACGTTACACTGCTATCGCCTAATATTAGTAATTCACGGCCTTGCATAGAACTCTTTACTCATAATAAACCTGTTTGTCGTCGATGTACAACCGTTATTGCCGCGTAGCATACATAGGTATCTTCTAACAATAGAAGCATCGCAAAACATACGATAAAATAAATTATATTAGTATATATATAGGTATTATTTATTTAATGTATATATAATATATATGACTACCAGTATCGACAGAATTGCTTATCGTGTTCAATAGTCGAGAGGCAATACATTTCATTTGTTCATTGTAATCCTGGATAGCATGCACACGTAATATATCACTAAGGCATAGTTACATTGCACGTTGCAGGGAGCCCTGGTGAACGCGTTACGTAAACGTTGTACAACCGCCAAAAATTAAGAGAAAGAGGTGCAAAACCAGGATAACAGGCAGATATTAGATAACGCCAGTATTTGTGGTTAGAAATATCCGAATTTGATCGGGTTCTCCCGTGCGGAATTTTTCTCACGGGAATTGCGTTCGCGAACATGTTCTTGTCACCGCAACCCATCCCACTTCATCACACCACGCCGCACCGTGCTGGCTATCCTGTGTTGCTCACATAGACTGCGGTTGTTCAGGGATGTGCGGTTGCACAATATTCTGTGTTTGTGTCCATACCGGGCCATGTTATCACGTTTATATTGGCTCGCTGTTATTCCAACGATGCGAAATGTCACCCGTGCTAGGGAATTCTCTTAAGCTGATCTAATATTGGTGGTTGGTTGTTTGCATGCTGGCATAATGCGAGGGCGTAGCCACTTCCACTACGTCAATTATACTAACAGTGCCTAACATTGAAGTTCGGGAAATGCCCAATAATGTATATTATATTAGACTTACTATATTGCAGGCAAAGTATACCAGTTGATAGTTGTGATGCCGTTAACTGTGATGGTCCCAATTTAAGTCGGGTGAGAAATGTACGGGGAACAATTGCATTTGCATCTAGTGCCTTAGCAACATCGACATCATCATGTATAAGATCAGGAGTACCACGAAGAGAAATGCAGTCACTATTTATACGTCCTTGATAAGATATACACACACAACGCACACGCACACACACACAGAAAACCACACGCCACGCCACGCACCGCACACACACATCACTACAGCACACACACACACAATATATAATATACTATATTATATATATATCTATATATATATATATTATATATTATGCGCGTACAACACATAGTTCTTTGGTTTTGGAGGTAACAGTAAAGTGTGCCGAGAGTACATCAATTAAGTCATTACTAGCATCGACCTTGTAGATAAATATTATTAATAAGTACATATCTATACCGGACCCTGCCTACAGCTGCATTTTAGCATATGTTCATAATATTATATATAGGCCATTGATACTAGTCATGTAAAAAGACTATAGAGTGTGTAAATTTGGTGGGTTAACAATAAGAGGACTCATCTACATAATATTTTTTGTATTTTAGGCGGCATTCGAATCCATGTACCGTTCCCCTACATGTAACAATTAAATAATATAGAATTGTTGTTTTAATTGACTACTTCACGAAGTATTCCCTGGTAAATTGTTAAAATTTTGGTTGGGCCATTTTTTACATTAAAAGTAAGAACAAACGAGATCTAAACGGTATCGTCACATTCTACCTGAAAGATTGTGTTTTTCAAACTAGTGACAAATCCCAAAAACCTGGACGATTAGTGTTCCTTTGATCATTAATTGCATTGTATGCTATGTATGCGTCCACGAGTGTAATGTTTACATGAACAAGTATAGTAACATAAGGAGTATAATGACGCAATTTTAACCATACAAGTTATACAGAATTACTTATATCTTTGGTGACAAAAGTGAAATATTGTTTAAATTTTTACTATTTACGTGACGTACATCACTTTTAATATGAGGCAGATGTAAATGATCTATTAGTGCACATCTTATGATATTTACAAACAAGATTTAATAATTAAATTTCCATGACGTTGTTACACGTAACAGTATCTACACAAAAATTACATTCTTTGCTTGAGCATATTGATCTTCTCACCACATTTCGTTTAGTTGTTTTTAAATTATCCCAAACGTCGGTATTCATTGCATTGCTGTGATATAATTATTACCGTTATTATTTACGTGTACTAATATCGGCATCAATACTTGCAAACGAAATAAGAGCATTGATTTGTTCGTGCTTACTGAATATTAATTAATACTTACATGATTAATATTTTAATGTGTTAAGTATTCATGGTTGCTGTTCTGTATATAATCTGAAAGGAAAATTGCGTTGATAATCTCTACAGCGTGACCTTGTGTCCAATTACACGTGAGGATCGTTCGTACTATCTCAACTACAGTCTCATTGTTGAACGAGTCCAAGCATTGTCTAACGGATCTCTAATGTTTTATATTTAACAAGCAAGTACCTAATAATAAATCCTCACATACGAACTGCTTTCAGAATTAATTCCATTATTTTCTTTAATATTATCCGCTATAGTATTTGTAGAGTGTATAAGCCATAATCTCGTACTCTTAGTTGTAACAAGTAATACATAATACGAAAATTACATTATTATTAAATGTACTAATTTATGCAATATGCAGCGAATACCAATCGCAAATACTATCATCTATTCGTCAACATATACAATTACTCTAGCACAACTGTTGGTCAGATGAAATACCATAGCCTTATCAAAAATCTAAGCATATATTACCGACTCCATAGACCGGTTAACGAACTATGGGAAACCCTGAGTTTCTCGTCACAGTGTACTAGAGATAGGTCCCGGTTATAAGAAAAAAGTTTAGGGTTAAGACTAATGTTAAGTACGAATTCTTGTTTCTGGACAACGTGCCGCCTGAACATACCGTAATGGACAGTGGTATAGTACTGTTATGATATAGTGTTACCCCTTGTTGGATAATTAGTTAAACGAGGTAATTTTATTACTTACTTTTCATGTACGCGATTGTCTTTACCATAACTTACGAGAAATGTATCTATTATATATAAGTGTAACAATTCTGCTCTCGCTTTGGGTAAGAGTTATAATAACCGTGTATAGTTTCGGTTCATTCTAACATGCCGTGCACATAATCGCGTAAGTTGCGCACGATACCCACGTCTGTGCGTGGCACACTGTGGTCACGAAAATCCGTCGTTCTGCTACCAGTGAAAGAACTCGTTGCCTAACCGTGTAAACAGATGAAAAAGGCCTGTTTCATCAGCGAAAAGACTTAACGCTATTCTTACCGACGTGCTAAAGAAACTCGTAGTTACTCCATATATGTTGTTACACAATCTGTGTGTAAGCTTCGTAATTATGAACGGACTTCTTCGCGTTGTCTTGAACATGATAAGTGCAGGAAAGTACAGGCCTAATTAGTCTCTTTTGTCAATTTCACACCACAATGTGTTCATGGGTGCTGTTCTATGTACCACATAGAAGTATTCAATAAAAGGAATCTTTTATTTATCACCACATGTATAAGTTCGTATAATATATACAATACAAAACGCACGAACGAAAACACAACACGCCAGCGCACGCATTCAGCGATGGTTTAAAGCAAAGGTTGTCCTTGACCAATTTTTCCTATACACGGTCCTGTATATTCACGATTGCGAATAGTCGGCACGCAGTGTTGGCGAACGAATGTGCTCATTTACGCTCCTAATTATTCTTACCATCCACTGTCCTGCGTTCGAGCAAGAAATCAATTAAATAATACATCGCTTTGACACGTTTTCATCGACGAAGCGACATACACTTGTCGAAGCTCTGGTAATAGTCTTGTTAATGCGAACCGGTTGTTCGTATTGTGGTAACAGTGCCGCGTCAGTACAGGTAACACGTATAGACGCATAGATAGACCTACTTCGGTCCTAGCGTTGTCTACTCACTAACGCTTTGATCCGAAAATTTGCTCGAGCAATAATAATTTTCTTTGACAATGCACGCGCGATCTATTAAGTATACGTCGAGATAATCGTAACAATGCATCCCGTCGTGCTTTTTTGCTGCACCCACACTGGGTCTTTAATTCACCTCCGTTCCATCCTTATAGTACTTTCATCACGAACTCAACATCTGGCACGGCCCAAGCGCGTGGAAGTGATGAACTTCCAGTGTTTTGTGCATGTATAAGTGACATGCCATTGCTCTAATCATTTCCCGCTTCCCGACCTGTCTTATCATGCAGTTACTACGACGAGCTTCACGTTATCCCGATTCCAATCTTCCGGCCTTTTCGGTTCCGCTAGATCTCGTCCGCATCGGGTGTGACCGTCCCAACGTCTTCCTGTTCTGCTGATTCCGGCGGCAGCGTGCTCCGTCTGCTGGGTGGTCCGCTGACGCTGGTTGCTAGCAACGGGCGCTGGCGCGCCGGTCTCTGCTTGTCGTGACGCCGCCTGCGTGCAAGCCTCCACTCGCTGCGCGCCTTCTGTCCCGATCCTTGGCGAGGAAAACTGAACCAGCCGGTCGATCTTCGTGCCCGTCGTTTTCGCGCCGCTTCCTTGCTGCGAGCTCTGCTTCGCGCGCCGCGTCGAGCGTCTGCGAGCGAGCGTCCTCAACTGACGTCCGCCGGCGGCCGACGCGCCTCCGTCTGCGTCCGTCCGTCGTTCTGGCGACCGGTCGTCGCTGCAGCGCCGCCCAACGTGTTGTGGCGCGCCTGCGCCGGCGACGAACGCCGAGCGCGTCGGGTAAGCTGTCCTCGTACTGCGTAGCGGGTTGACGCGAGAACGAGCAGCCAAACATTCCGCGCTGTGCTGCCTGCTGCTGCTGCTGCCCGGGAATTGTTAACACTCGCGTCCAGTTCACGCTGAGATCTCGTGGTGTACTGTCATACGCACGCGCAGTCCAGTCTATCCCAACGTCGCCCGTCTCGATTGTTCGTGTACCTTATCGCCTGCGAGCGTTCTCGATCGTAGAGCCACCGCCGCCGCGTCCGAGCCGCGCGGCGCAGCGGACAGCGCCGCCGCGCTCTCCCGTTCGTCCGAGCTCTCGCCGCCGTGTGCCTCGTGGCGCGAATTCTTCAGGATGCCGTTGCGGCACTCCCGCGCCGGCCGCCATCTTGTCGTTCTGCTCGGCGTTGATCTTTGTCCGTTGAAGCATGGTCGTAGACGCGTCGGTCGGAGTCGTCGCGGCGACGGCAGTTTAACCTTCGGGATGACGAAAGATAGTCGGCGGCGCGATAGTGTCCGCCGTGTTCGCTGTCCGCCGCCCGTCTGTCAGCTTCGCCCCTGCGCGTTGCGCGCGTACCAGTGTGTTGGCGCGCGCGGCCCGTCTGGTTCGCGGCGAGGCGTCAGTTGTCGCCATGTGTTGTTTGCTGGCCCTCGCGCGCCTCGCGTTGTGTGACCACCCGCTGCGCTGCTGTTGATGCTGTTGTTGGATGTTGTTGTTTGATGATGTTGTTGACTGTGTGTTGTTGCTTGTGCGATTCGCTGTTCCCTGCTTGCTGGATGATGAGGTTGAATTGTTGCTGTTGTCGCGCGTCTGTTTACGAGGCACGGCGTACAGAGCCTACCGGCGTCGGGCTCTTCCGCGGCCGAATTCTGATTCGGCCACCTCGTTTAATCGTCGGCTGGTTGGTTGTGTCCGCGCGCGGCGGCGTGCGCCGCGCCCTTGATGCGCGGTTCCGTGCGCCGCCGCTTGAGTTCCTCCCCAGCGTGAAAGCTGCTGAGGTAACCACCGCGAAGCGACACCAGAGCGCCGCGTGGTTCTCTGGTTCGGCGACACCCGCCCGCGTGCGCTTCGTTCACTGCAACGTCGCTTGCTGTTCGTCACGCCAGACGGCGAGTCGATTGCGGCGAGCCCATCTTGTGCGTGACGTCAGTGGGCGAGGCTGCCTTCGATTCGCGATGCGAAGCAATGTATAGGGCGTGTTGTCCAAAACGAACAGGCGTCTCGGTCGTTGTCCGGTCTCTGTATCGTATGTATTTCTGTGTCTTTTGTCGACATTCCCTAACGACAGAGAGCGGGACAGATTTTCATGATTGCATTGGATCGACATTATAATTCTTGAGGAATATGACGTCGGATATTATTCAAGAGAATACCTATCCGATTGCATGAGTTTAATTTAATTTATCAGGTTCGGCATACGAGTCAATAAATTATACACAATTTCACTTAATATTATTAAGTAAAGAAGTAACAGCAGGCAAATTTATAGTCTTGTTGATAACAATATAGCACTTGATAATTATAATAATTCATTAATAATTAGGTGTTGCAGACAGAGAGCCGAGATCGGCTGCCAACTTTGTTTTACATTCTACCTGCGGCGTCTGCAATCTCCAGGGTGGCTTCGCATTTACCGTCTGCATATAGTTAGAGACGACTGTAGTCGACGCGCGTCGTTAACGTCGCTACGCCACAGGCGCCACTTATGCATCGTGGAGGACGTGCTTCCTTTCTCATACAGTCCGACTTGCCATCGTCTGCCTGCTTCACCATCGCTTCCACATTCTGAAACCAAAGGTGAACAACTAGTGTTAACGATGTGTCGTCTGCCCGAACAAAGGTGAACATACTAGTGTTAACGTTTGTGCTCGTCTGAAACAACACTGTGAACGACTAGTCACAACTAATCAATGCGCCGTCTGAAAACAAGGTGAACCGACTTAGATCGCACTGTCGTGCCTGGCAAAGATAAGTGACAACAAAGCGTCTCCGGCCGTGTGCTGCCCGTGTGGTAACAAGTAGAACAGCTAGTGTTAACGATCTCTCGCTCTGAAACAAGTGGAACGATAGATGCACACATATCGTGCCCGTCTGAACAAAAGGAGCGAACTAGATCGCACTGTCGCCTTGGCCTGGCAAAACAACCTTGAACAGCTAACGGTCTCGCCGATCGTGCCGCTGTGAAAACCTGGTGAACATCTCGGCTCTCACGATCGTGCCCATGTAAGAAACAACCCGAACAACCACCGATATTGTGAATGCGCTACGCGTTCATAGATATCTCCTATACAAGTTGAAAATAGCAGTGAAGCCTCTGCTAGCAGTCACGTTTTATCGAACGGACTACCTATACTTCAGTAAAAAACCCGCCGAGAAGAACATAGATTTTTCCAAGTTAGCCTCGAAATTTCTATATATAAAATGGTGCTACTGAAAAATTAGGCTCAAAAGGTTCTTAAATAGGTTCTATAATTGTTTTATCTACTTTTTTTAATAATGTACTGAGCTGAAACCCGCGGCTACAGCGCGGGTTAGATATCTAGTGATGCCTATTGTTACCAGTACAGTAGTTGTTATGTGTAAGGTGTTATCATGGATGAGTTTAGTTGTTGCACATGTTTGTTATTTTTATGGTGAGATGTCAATACAAATACATGATACATCACTGCTTACACGTTAATACACATTAACCATGTGGTTTGGCAAGTACACAGTGAAATACAGACACACGCACACACACACCCAACAAATGTTTTATTGTTATGTATGTTAGAACTACTGGTGATGATACGCGACTCAAATGTTAGAATATAGATAAGGATCTGAATGGGCTGGTTAGGTCGGGGCCGACTCATTACCACGTTGGCTGCCGTAGCATGTAATATTACGTGCTCATCGCATGTTTCCACTGTTGCGGAATATGTAAATATGCAGTATGTGTTCAATACAATTACCAGCGGTCGCTGGCATTGTTATTGTTCGAGCTTGGCTATTGGCATTGGGCATTGGCAATTGTTGATTGCAATCGCGATTATGGTTGAGCCCTCGTCTTTTGTATTTTACCTGCTGTTGCTTTTTAAGTCGTTCATCTGCCCATTGGAAAATTAAGAACAACTTTAAAATCTTCTAGCTAAAACAGAGTTCTTATCGTAAAGGGGTCTAAATGGGAATTTTAGACTAACATTATCACCACGCCCCCCAGGCCCCCCCGTAGCTACGCCCCTGCCTTGGAGTAATCATTCTGACGTTCATCATTCAGTGACAGTTCATCATTCAGAATGATTACTCCAAGCCCTGACATATTGTTTGCAAGAATGCACATGCAAGTACAACCCACACAACACATACAAACACACGCAAGTACGCACGCACATACACAAACAAACACACACACACACACACACACACAGACACACACCCACACCCACCCACTCACGCGCACACGCACGCACGCACGTACGCACGCACACACACTTATGAATATTGTCATACACAACTGGACTATCCGGTTAAGGAAGCATGCTCACCCACCCGATGTGTACCCCTGCCCATCTCAGTAAACCACCAAGTACATGCTATAGGAATAAACATAAAGAAGAATGCAGAGGAGGTACCCCAAATCTTATCTATAAAAAATATATCTTATTAGTTCTAGGTCAATATTTTGACATTTTTGTTAGTTAATAATTACCTTTCCCGTTAAATCTTGTTAAATAAATTACTAAAGCAAACTTGAAAAACCAAGCACCTAAAGAATCCATATAAAGATAAAGGCAATACAAAATAAAACTCATGGAAAAGATTTGAGCTTTTTCACACTACAGAGAATTCACGCATCACAGCTGGCAAAGGGTCATGAATGGCAGTAAAAAACGTGATCGTTTTTTACACGTGAAAAGTAAATTATACGATAATTTCACGTCCCATGCTATACCCTATCAGCACCCTCATATAGTCTGGTGCTTACATTGGCTTCTAGCTTCTTCTTGATATACACGCCATTAGCAGCAGTGCAGACGTTATTAGCCATAAGGTAGACGTATCCAATTAAATTGAATGCCATGTCATCACTGTAAATTTAATGGCATCAGAAACATTAGTCAGGTGCGTACTTAAATACATCCAGTATCCGGTCTGATACGCGTGCGTTATACCATGGTACGTACAACATAGAATAAGCAGACAAATGTCAACCAATGTCCAAACGTTAATCACTGTGACTATAGACATGTAAAGTTTTACCAGGATAGATCGTAAATCATCAACAAAGACCAGAGCAAAATACTAATAATTAAAAGAAATGTAGGTTCTAATTTTCTTACTATTCATACAGAGGTAAGACAGATATGCACAAAATATACACACAAATTGGCACATTTTATGCAGTTTTCATGGTTTCAAAGTGTCCCTCTCTTGGCTCCTATGCGGGGCATTTTCTCACTGGATGCCGAGGCACGTAGCGTCTCGCCTATAGCTCGTTATATTTATATAATTTTAAAACAAGGAAACCATCTGTCAAATTATCTCTGTTTGGTACACAAACAGAGAATCTACAGTTGCTATGTTATTTTAGATTCAACAGGCTCACCTTGCAGCTATTACAGCACCACCTATCATGGCACACACTGTTGACTGTACCATAAAGCTAGGGCGTATACTGAAAACAAAATGAGACAGAAAGTTACATATCAAGCAATTTTTCCTTAAAGGTATGACTATAGAGACTATACAACTACCGAAATGATATGAACATTTTGTACAATTATATTTATTAGTTTACTAGTAATTGGTTCCACATTGTTGTGGTACTTTGTGTGAGAAATGAACAAGATTCATTAGAAGTTTTGATTAGATTCATGATAGACATGATACGTTATTAACACTCACCTTAAAATGAGATATTCTAAAACCATTGTTAGGAATATTGAGAATCTTCGCAGTACTGTGAACATTGGCAAACTATTAAAAAAAACACATACCACATTTTCATTCATATCTGGTTATGTTTCTGTTAGTGTTACTGGTGTTGTTAAACAACTCATACCGATAGTTTTTCTCATTCTCCTCAATCCTTTCTGACAATTGATTACTCCTTTATGCCATGGCAAAGGCTATAATATAGTTATTGTTAAAAATTTATACTCAGCTATAAATATACCTATAGATATAAACACAACATGCAATCCTGCAGTCACAAAAACCTACTTGAGTTTCTTTGTTCCTCCTAAACCAAACACCAAGTTTCCCAGATACAAGATTGGTAAAGGCCATATCTGATAACAAAAGAAACGTGACATTTAATTAGCATACACTTTACATTGCCAGTATGTACAAATTGTTACATAGCAAGGTGCAGATTTTATGATCATGAAGATGTATATATGCTTGATATAATGTCAAGTTTTGGTTCCCTTTTTCGACTGTTCAGTGTGGTTACCGTTACATGCCGAAAAAAATAGGGTAGGTAAATAGGGAAAACATTTTATTTTCTTGAAATATTTTATTTACGAACCATGTCCGAAAGATGTGCGTTGTGCCTTTTGAAGCAGGAAATGATGTCCAATTCATTTTTTTATTTATTTAAGGGTCGCCGCGAATAAATAAGGTCGGTCGGGAAACTGTAACCACACCTATATTTTGTTTTGGCCTAATGTTAATGTGCAATAGAATACCAGAGATGCCAACACATATCTGTAGTTTCTGGCCATCAAATTAGTAGTTCGAGGGTTGACCCGAGTTTGCTAGGGGGTCCAGCATGCCCCCCGGAAAATTTTTTGATTCTGAGATGCAATTTCCTGCATTCTGAGGGTCAAAAATGACAATAAATCGACAAAAAATAACAAAATATTTTTTTTTTCCGATCAGTGAAATTTGTAGTTTGATACAAACTGGTTGTAGTGGTGCAAAAGGATAGAAATTCGTATAAATTACGAATAAATCGTAGTGGTTGGCATCTCTGGAATACGTAATTCCCGTATCTCTTACTTTTCTTGGTATATCCCTTGAAATGTCTGGAAACTGAATTATCCCCAATAGTTTTGCAGCATACAGTACAATAACTGTAGCAAACATCTGAAAATGTCAAAATTTCTTTTTATTACAACTCACATGCAAACTGAATTGCTAGTTGCAATCCAGTGGATAAGAATATAAAAATGGGCACATTGTGCACTTTTGGTTAGAATTGTGAAACTTTGCACACGCATAATACCATAGGTCCTGAAGATTTTCTGATACAGCGTCACTTGATATATCAAAAATTATCTAATTTACATGAGCATGCTGTATGTCAAAATGTTCCTTATTTAGTAGGCAAATACACTATGTTAACAAGACTGCAGTGATGATGATTTTTGACATATCGGTCATTTAGCATGCAAGTTTTCATTATTTTTAACCATTTCATAGTTTCAACCTTATTTTATTACAACTTAGATAGCTACACTCAATAAATTATATTGCTTCTAGAATATTAGTGCAGATATCTACAAATCATTTGAGCTATTTCCTGAATAAATTGGATGAGTATTATTGAAATTATAGCCAAAACCCTAAGAGTGTTATAATGCAATACTCGTTAACACGCCAAGGGGCGCTGTCTGCCACCAGATGGCACTGTTCATTTAGCACTATATCAGAAATTCTTCAGGACCACATGTAGTACGTGTGTGCAAAGTTTCACAATTCTAACCAAAAGTGCACAATCCATAAGACGAAGCCATCATAAAATATTAATACACTTTAGACAGTATCTTTCTTGTAAATCAAAATAATTATTGCTGCCCAATTAGTGAGTAGCCAACATTTACCCTAGCCATGTAAGAGCAGTTATTATACATAATCATGTAAAAAATACCTTAAAAATACCATCTGGAATCTGCAGTGAATACTAAATGGTAAACTCATTAAAGGGCAAAGACAAATGCTATATAACAGAATATAAAACTAAACTAAAAATGATGGTTGGCTCTTATTTAATATTGCAAAGTTCTATATAAAGTTACCTGCATATACAACTAATTTTCCAAAACTTGCACACAATAGATATATTAACCACAATAGATCATGCATAACAAATAATATAACACACATCCTTTAACCTAATTTAGTAAATATAAGTAAGAATGATGAATAAATAACAATGTACACAATAAGAAATTTGCAATTTTAATATTTTGAATGTAAGTTAAGTGAAGTTGTTGTGTACTGTGAAATGTAAGTAATAGCTTAAAGGGATAGTAGACTCTAGGATTTTACTGCATACAACTGTACTTACTGTATAACAAATCGTCTATACCCACACGTATTTGTTACCAGATACCTAATTTAATTGTTATAATTAATTACACATCAACGCTACAAAATTTGAACGGCGCCATGACAACCGCGACCGTGCTGCCACCCCAAAAAAGTTGCGTATTTTACCATTTATTTTGCACGTTACAGACCGAGGGCTAATCACAAAAGTGCAATTATATTTATACCTAAATGCTATTTAACCGAACGATATTCATTTTAGGGCAAATTTATCCATATTATAACTGAAACTATATGTTGTTTATAAGATAAAACAATTCTTTTGCTTTTAAATTAATAAATAAGAAACACCCTCGGTCTGTAGCCCTTTGCTGAAAAGTGGTTTTGCGCAACTTATCAGATCGTGCGCTTAGAGTGGCGCCACCGTCATTGTAATCAAACTGTAGTCGTTAGTTTTAAAACATTTTTTAATAATATTTCTAAAGGTGATTGAACCATGAAACTTTTTATGTAGCGTAATTTTAACCTAAATTAACTGAAAATAACCCTAGAACCTAGAGTAAACGATCCCTTTAATTAGAAAGAAAATAAATGTAATTGGAACTAACCTGGCCGATGCCTAGAATTTGAAATGACGGGAACCTGTAAAATAATTAAAATACATTGTGTCATATTTACTCACTTAGTATAACAGTTTTCAGCTTTAGGTTGACACTAATTTTTGTTTATTGGTTATGACTGCAGATTCTTGCTTTCCAATTTTATTTGGCCTGGCACACTGTAAAAAGTAATTTCTCATCAAGGGGTTTACTCTGTTGTTGTATGTTGCAGTTGTTACTTTGTTTTTATTTTAACACGTGCATATATATATATATATTCAGCATTGACTATACACATGCTACAAGCAGCAATTATCATAACTACTAAATTAGAGTTCATTCTGTCACACCCCATATCAGAAGTTTGACGATATACTATGGTAACTATATGGTTGTATATTTGTAATATGTATGCAAGTATAAGAGAGAGCTGGGGGAGAGAGAAAGAGACATAAAGAGAGAGAGAGAGAGAGAGAGATGGGGAGACAGGGAGAGAGACAGAGAGAGAGAGAGAGAGAGAGAGAGAGAGAGAGATGGGGAGAGGGAGAGACAGGTAGAGAGACAGAGAGAGAGAGAGAGAGAGAGAGAGAGAGAGAGATGGGGAGAGGGAGAGACAGGTAGAGAGACAGATTCACCTGGCCCATCAGGATTATTTATTACCAGTTTCATTGGCCCACGGAAAATTTACTGGCCTCGGATACCAGGAATACTCGAAAATAGGCCTAGTAGTTTCCAAGGCCCTTGTCACAAGCTTTCGTCTATGTTTACGTCAGTGCACGTACTGCTCCCGATGCCGCTTGTCAAAGCTCGATAACATGCAGCGAACTGTCGATGTCCCAGGCAACACCTGGCAGGGTTCAAACAAAAGGACATCACCTTAACTGCCGATGTGAGATGCCAACGCATGTATATCAGTGTTATCAACTGACGAATGAACCATGCACGGGGCACCGCCCCGTCTGTGACACGGCCTTTGGCAGACTTCGTTAACGGAGTGCAAATGCTTAGTGGACTCTACTATGTACTGTTCATCAAGGCGAAGCGGACTGGGAAATAAGGGACAGCTGCGTGAAATAGACTACATACTGCGGCGGTTCGTACATGCCACCCTGACCTGAGGAGGAACACTTTCTGTCCACCTAGTTTTGCGATCCATGCGCTGGCTTTCATTATGGGCCGGCACGATCCACCATGTTATCTTTTCTTCTCCTCTGCCGCGTCGCACTTCTCTCTATGCGCGGCCAGTGCTCCATATTTGGCATCTTCCAAATGATTTAAGTTACACTTGCAATCACTTCCAATGGATTGTCATATTTAGACAATATGGCGGCGGTACAGTGTTCTTTGACCGTGTCAATTTATCTACATGTAGGCACTCGAATTTAATAGGCGAAATCAACATATGCCCGCGTGCATAAATTATTAAAACCATACACGGGTTAACTTATATTTCAATATCGGTCAGAAATAACGTTGATACTTACATCTTAAATTTAGCGTCATTTTGTGAGTTGTAATGGTCGGTTTATTGTGACAAATCTCCGGCCATTATTTTGCGATCGGCGCATCTCATTCTGCGCAGACCCTCTCTGGAGAAGATATACGATTAATCACATAAAGTAATGTTATTGCTGATTATCATATGCAGGCAATCTAAACAAAAAATTTACTCATTGAATTTTAAATTCCACAATTAAAAGCATTTATAATTTTTCTATAACGTTCTTATCGATGAGCTTTATCTGAACAGCTCTGACTCGGACGTTAGTGACAACATGGCGGCCCCATGATAAGAAGGAGTCTATCACTCCCAAACTTTTTTCTGCGCTTTTTTACGCAGTTGCCGTCTGTACTTCATAGTATTTGTTAACAAAATCGATTAAACATCCATAAGTAAGTAGTTTGTGTTGTGTTTCAAATGTTTTAAAATACCAACAATGACAAACGTCGGTCTAAAAATCCAGCCTGTGAGTGACCGTGGTAGTCAGACACGCAGCTAGGGCCTGCATAGTATTAGTACATCCCAAAGTGACGCGTCGTCTGACCGATCGCAATTCGGAGCGCTAGTACTCTAAGCAGCTCAGGCACTAAAAGCTGAATAAATATAAAGCTAAACCCTAACCCTTACCAGTATGGCAGTAACCATACCACTCACGATTAGCCAGCTTAAATAATGCAACCACAAAAACTACCATCGCACAGCTTTAGTGCCTGAGCTGCGAGCGCTCCGATTGGCGGGCGACGACGCGTCACTTTGGGAGGACTGCGAGCGCTCCGATTGGTCGGTCGATGACGCGTTACTTTGGGAGGTATATGCAGGCCCTAGCTGCGAGTGGTAGTCAGTCACCGCACAGACAATAAAAACACTATACACTGGCACAGCTGTATAGAATCACATGCGAAGAGCACAGGACACACACTTACACTTACAGCAATTAGACTTGTAAATACACGCAATTATAGCCTCGAAATGACGTAGTACCTACAGTGATCAGCAGATGTGTCTTGTTCCTCTCAACCCATTCATTTTATTTTACCTAATACCTTCTTTTCAGTTCTCTTCCTGTTCACCATCTGTTCGATATCTCCCACCTGCAATGCTTTGTCCCCTTCCCCCTTTGCTGGCCTCTCTTATAAATCACCACTCTCAGGGTTCTCCAAGAGCATTATAGCCTGGGCGCCCGCCAGCTAACGTCGAGCCCCCCATCCTAAAATTCCAGACCGCCCACTCCTAAATATCATAGCCGCCAATGCTAAATATCATAGCCCCCGGACGCCCCTAGCACGCAACACGCGCCTTCGCGATTTTGCAACTAGGACCGTAAAGGCAGCACCCGGCCATGCTATAATGAAAAAGCTTGGAGAACCCTGCACTCTATCTCCTCATTATCAGTGTATCTCCTCATTATCACTATCTCTGCATCATTCCTTGCCCTCTGTCTCTTGCTGTATCTCTTTTCTTTTATTCTTCATCTTTATACTCTCTCCCTCGCTCCTCTCCACTCTCTCCCTATTTCTAATGACTCTCTCACCTCTCATCTCTC
>NW_014577735.1:23711-50162 GCF_000485595.1 Priapulus caudatus | reverse complement strand
GGTTTTACTATGCTGGTGTATAATACATGGTATGTTAATAAAGGATAACTTGGTATAGTAGCGATGATATCTCTGATTCTCATCACTTTTCCAAGTTTTCTTGTTCAAGTTTTACATTAATTTAGATTTTTTTTTTATGAAATTGATTATGGATTTTAATAACACAGCCGCTTGGTTCGAGCCAATGTTCAACCGATGATCGCAAGTATAATCGATGATCGTGACCATCATAGTAAATTCTCAGACTTGATCATCACATAAAGAAGTGAAATATCATTAATGAGACCATTTACTCCATTTTTTTCACTGGCCCATCAGGACTTAGTTTCATTGTACCAGGTTTCATGGCCCACGAAAATTTACTGGCTCGGAGTACCAGGAATACTCGGAAATCGGCCTAGTAAGTTTCCAAGCCCTTGTCACAAGCTCGATAGATCATGCAGCGAACTGCAGCGCTTACCAGTCTATGGTTACGTCGAGTGCGACGTAACTGCCTCCCGAGCCCTTGTCCAAGCTCGATATTATACATCGCAACGCGCACTCCTGCCGCGTCGCGGTACGCCTGGTCGCAGGCAGCACATCTCTCGCACGCGGGTCTCGTATACTCGCGATCGAGAGATGACCTCAGGCCTAACTGCCGATGGTGAGATTGCAGTGTTACGGTATCCAGCTGTTGAGAGTAGTCAATGACGAAGGTTCTCCGAGTGGACAACAGAAGAGACCCTCGTGCGACCGGGCCGCAGCCCGCAGCGTCTGTCGACACGGCTTTGGCAGGCCGCTTCGCTTAACGAACGTGCAAATCGACGCGACATGTCTTCGCCCGTCTTGAGTGGACCTCCTACTAAGAGTCGGACTGTTCCACAAAGCGCGAAGGAGTCGACACGCCGGCGCCATCCAGGGGGCGCGCGCGAGACCTGTGACGGGACAGGATGACGGCGCCCACAGCGGTGGTGATGCAGTGAAGAGTCAGACTACATACTGCCGCGCGTGCGCGTCGGTCGCGCGGTTAGTCCGGGCTGACTGGCCACCCTGACCTTGAGGAGGAACTCGACTTTCTGTCACCCCTCGTAGTTTTGAGATCCATGGCGCTGAGCTTTCATTAGGGCGCACGGATCCACCATGTTATCTTTTTCTTTTTCCTCTGCGCGCGCGCAGCTTCTCTTCTATGCGCGGCCACATGCTCCCATATTGTGCCATCTCCATATGATTCGTAACGTTACACTTCATACACATATCCAATGTGGCCGCGGCGACAATGGAGGTGTCATAGTGTAGACAATGGCTATTGGCGGCGGTACAGTGTTTGACGTGGTCAATTTCATTCCACATGTTAGGCCGCGCACGCGTGACACTTCTCAGGTACGCGGAAAATGCGAAATACGGAACGGTGTCTCATTGCGTGCATAAATTATATGAAAGCCTACACGGGTTAACTATATTTCATATCGGTCAGAATAACGGCTCGAAGTAGCCTTTAGCTTAACGAATATATAGGTCATGCGGTCTTGCGCGTCCGGAAGGGTCGTCTGTAATCGTCGTTTATTGTTGACAAATGTAGCCGAAGCGGCCGAATTGATTGCGCGCGATCGCGCGCTCCTCCGGTTCCTGCGGGGACGGGGCTCTGTGGGAGAGGAGGCTCGGGATAACGATTAATCACAGAAAGTCAAGGCTTCTTATTGCTGATAACTCCCATTATAGTGCAATCTAAACACCAAATTTAGCGGCGTTGATATTTTTAAATTCCAAATTAAGCATTTATAATTTTTCTATAACGTTCTTAATCGTATGAGATTTATCTGAACAGCTCTGACTTCGGCGCCGACGTTAGCCGATCAAAGTATCGCGTGCGGACGGAGTGACAATCGATCGGCGCGGGGAGAACCCCCAGTGGCGAGAACGAAGGGAATAGTTCTTAATCCGCGCCATCTCCCCAACCTTCGCTTTTTCTGCGTTTACTTTACGCAGTTGGCGTCTGTACTCATAGTGATTTTGCTGAACATACATACCTGTCAACAGCGGTTACGTAATGCTGAACCGCTCCGATGAGAAGAGTAAAGTAGTTTGTGATTGGTGTTTCACATGTTTTTAAAATCACCACATAATGGGAATCACGAGCTGGGTCGGGATCTAAAGGAATCCTGCTCTGTTGGTGGAGTGACGCGCTGTAGGGTAGAGTCAGACCGAGGGTGGGGTCGGTTGAAAAGGTTAGGAACAGCGAGTCAGAGCTACGAAGAAACGCTGTATTGCGTGAGGGAGTTGAAAGACTACCGGGTGTCGCGCGAACAAGCAGCCAGGTGGCAGGTGCCTAGATAACAGCGGCTTGTAGTTGCCTCGTACTGCATTGTCAGAGCGTATTCGTCGGCCAGATATGAGCAGTGACCAGTGACCAGTGTGCGCAGTGCGTGCTGCGGTAAGTAGATGTAGCTAGAGTATTGTGGAAACATGGCTCCTAGTACATACGACGTTCCAACCACGTTCTCTATCAGTGTAACCTGATCCACGCTGGCGAGCTCGCGGAATCGCTGGGGGCGAGGGAAGGAGCTGTTGTTTGTGGGGGAGGAGAGATGGGATGAAGGAGTGGATAGTGGTTTTCAAGGGGGTTGCTAGTACTCTATACTGGTATGGCCCACTACTGATATTCAATCAGCAACTTTTGAGGGAGTCTTACTCTCGAATGAAAATACCTACAAATTATCTTATGCAAAGTTTCGATAATTCACACATTGTCTTGGCTATCAATTCCGACTACTTACTCGTTAGTAGTACTATAAATAAGTTTCACGCCGGTGCTCACATATCGATTCGACACGCCCTAATTCAGCCCCTTGTACTAATGGCTTGATACAAAGGTACACGACCTATTAAAGCCGACGTCTTCGCGGGCTCGCTAACGCAGGCGCTCGTTATGCTAGATCCGACCACACTCCCTACCATGCCGTTAACGTACAAGACATGTCATCTAAGGTTTTTTACAAATGGCCCCAGCGACATTTGGTGACATCGGTTCACTTGCTTTGGGTGTAACTTGCCTTGAGAGCCATCTACTAGTTTCTGTAGTTGTTCTATGCGAGTCTATTCCGTACTTCGGTTTTCCGTGCATCGGGCTACAACATGGCCGGTTAAAGCATAGATTTGAAAGTTGATATGCTGATGAGGAATTAGCAGTCGTTAACGTGAATTAAGAGAATACATGTTAGTTCTAGAAACAGGACAACTGCTGAGTTACACGTTCATATTTTAAACAACGGCACAGTCAAGGTGGTAATGGAATAGTTTTACTTTGAGAGTATACAAGAAGTTATTATCTGGATCTGCCAGAGCGTGATAGGTTTTTGTGTATGGCAAGGGTGTCACGGCTCGTATCAGACAGATCCGGCCTGCAGTCAGCCGCTCGAGTTCCTCTCCGTGGTTGGCGATGGGAAGTCGCTGGACTCGACGCGCCGACGGCTAGGGCCCTGCCATCAGTATTAGGTACGGACTTTCCAGCCACATCATACAAGTGCACGCGAGCACCGTGTCTCGACAACACGCCGAAGGCGTTGGTCGCAGCACCATTCCAATCGTTCGCCACTCGCGATTGGGACCCGTAAGTGGGCCTCAGCTAATACAAATGATGGGGTAAGAAAGATCTTGGAGAATGACAACTTCCTCTGTCAGTAGCCCAGTCATACCTACGAGCGAGCTTGGGAGCATGAACGAGTTCATCACAGGTGCAATACAGGTGTTTACCGTACTGTTTGATTATGACCCTAATAACGTTCACGTGGGGGTTAGCAACAATCGCGGTATTCCATCGTGGACGGCTGACACCGGCGGGAGGAGCGGAGGGAGGGGAGGGGCCAGAACAGAGCGTAGAGACGACCACCGCAGACCGCGATGTCTAAGCGGTAAGCCATGCACGAGGCATGCTGACAATCAACGAGTAAGTGTTCGGTAGGGGTCTAGAGGATAGGTAAGAAAGCGCTTTTGCACACGAAATTCCAGGAGACGACGGGATGTCCACTATTTAGTCACAGCACGTAGAGAGAGAATGATGCACGTCCATAAGCGCACTGATATTGGCCCATGCGGTGGTGTGTAGCGAAGGCTCACTTGTTTCGAACATATACTGTCTTGCAGTCTTTGTTGCGAAGACGGGGGAACGAAGGAGGAGGGGGTTACGCATGTAGAACTGAGAGTTTGAAGCCATCGAGGAATCTTAGAGGCTGAGCGATGAAAATCGGCGTGCCGTTACAGTACGGTAGATTCTGTGCGGTGCCGCACAATCTTCCCATGAAGCCGATTTGTAAACTCAGGACACAAGCCGGAAATCGCCGGTACGACTGGCATCTAGAGGTACCTATCGCTATGATGAGTTTGACCGAAGCAGTGGATAGCGGCTGGTGATCCTGGGAGCGGTACCCTGGGGAAGGCAGCATGGGCGAGGGGTCGAGATGCGGGGAGAGAGGGGTTGTATAGTCGAGGAGCTGATTGGGCTAGTGACGGACTGACTAGGGCTACAGCATGTAAGATTCCTGCCTGTCGCGCAGGGAGTGCATCGCATTTGGCAGGACGAGGCCGGGCAGGCTGGCTGCTCGAGGTACTTGTCCTGTTTACACGGAATCGGTGGCTGGAGGGAGCAGAGGTAAGAGAGCTGAGAGGAAATTTGCGAGGTGAGGAGACATCCAGAGCGAGCTAGAGCAACATATTTATACGAACAGGGAGGCTCTCTTACCTCAGATTATAAAGTTCTGCTTCGTGGTGGCGTAACAGATGTTCGGTACCGCGAAGTTGCATCGCCTTGATAGATATCTCGGATACGAAGGACCATTCCAGATACTGACACAGACTGGCGGGGCAATATGCATTGGGGAAGCCGTCGATTGACGTGCTATTGATATGCTCCTTCGAGTGCTTGCGACAAAGTGAGCGGTAAGAGAAGAGGGGTATCGTGTGAATTTCTGTGGGCAGAGACCAAACTCCTATATGAGCGCTGCTGAACCCTTCTCTAACTGACGCTACTGATGAAGGGCTCTGAGCTAATGTGATGTTTTTCGTGTGGTGTCGGTCGTGGCCCTGAGAACGATGATGTCGCGCATGATGGAGCCGGGTGTGAGGGACGGGGTGCGGGGGCTACTGTGTGGAAGGATGGAGGCGGTAAGACGCGGAGCGGAGAGACGGGAGGACGTCCAGGAGGTATATGGACGACAAGTGGTTGACTAAGTGAAGTATTGTATAGGTCAAGTTCGAACATGAAGAACAGTTAATGTTGTTTCTGTGTGGGTGGGGAGTTCAGCTGGATCTCCTCGCTCATCTCTGTATGAACCTAGTTCGACGAGTATGTGGTTATGATTGAAGCGGCGTCCAAGTGCCATGGATGTCGTCGACGACAATAACGGAGCTCCTGAGTACCACTATAGCAGCTAGGCACTAAAGCTGATAAATATAAAGCTAGAACCCCTAAGCCCTTAGCCAGGTATGGCAGTACAACCATCTCACTCACGCGATAGCAGCTTAACATAACGGGTGCAACCACAAAACATCGCATCAGCGTTAGGCGTGGGCCTGAGCGTGCGACAGTGTCGACATCGGGCGAGATTAGCAGAGGATGCCACACCACTACGTTTATCCGGTATTTTATACGAATTTCGATTCCTTTTGACACCACTACGACGAGTGTTGTATCAAAACTAGGAATTTCCACTGTATCGAAAAAAAACAATTTTTTTTTACTGTCAATTAATTGTAATTATTTTGTCATTATTTCAGAATGTCAGGAAAATGCATCTCAGAATGCAGACAAGTATCGTAGCGCCCGGTCCTTTTGGTCGAGGAGCTGCGAGCGCTCCGCATTGGGGGTGGCCAATGCCGGACCCCCTAAGCAATCTGGTCACTATGGGACCCGCGAATACTAACTTTGATGGCCAGTGCATGGACAGATTCTCGCGGTCAAATGGTGAGTTGGATCGCTCGGTTACTATTGGAGAGATCTCTGGAGGTATGAAGAGTAGTGCAGGCAGTGAGAGGCCCTCAGTAGAACGGAGGAAAGCGGCAGTAGATAAGCACGACTTAGGTGATGGCGGGTGAGTAGGGGAAGATGAGAGTCTCTCTCTTGGTCACAAGTTTCTCGCGAGCGTGGTGTTCTTACGAGCAACAATAAAGCAATACAAGGGCTACTTGGTATACCGACTGGCCCACAGCCTGATATAGACCGGATCACTGCACCGAAAGAGCACACGGACACACTTACCTTCAAGCCACGAGACTTTGTAAATACACACGGCAGATTTAGGCTCGACACATGACGTAGTACGTCTACCGTCCAGTGGGTTTCCTTCGACCGCCTACTCCACGCGACCTACGTTTTTGTTTCGTATATTGGTGGTTGTTCTGGTTCCTTTCGTCTCTGATATTCCGATTTACATGTTATACGTCGTTACGTCCTAGTCTTACGCCTGTCCTTTTGCAGGGTCTCACGCTTGCCTGGCATGGTGGATGAGCTGGTTACTACCTTACTCTCGGCATAGGTGAGAGTTTTGGATGATCTTAGCCCTGCCCGACACTCTCCCTGCAGGGCACTCAATCAGATTTTGTCCCTTCCCCTTTGCTGGCCCTCTCTGATTGACTACAATGGCACAATGTCTCACGGGTATGTACCTACAACGGAGCAGCTCTAATCTGGTATAGCGTGTGTGTCCCGGGCGGGTCGCGCGCCGTCGACCGAAATGGAGGCCTATGGCACATGGCGGTCGGAAAGCCCCGCGACATCCTGAAACATTGCAGCCGAGACGCGCGGACCCCACTCTAAATATCATTCAGCCCCGGACGGTAAACAGTGCAAAACAAACAGTAAACAGGGCTAAACAAGCACATACATGCACACACGTACATGCACACGACGTTACGCACACGCAGGCATTCAACACCCTGAGTAACCGATTGTAACCGATCATCGGTTACTTGGGTCCAACCGATGATCGATTACGAAATTACAACCGATTGTACTCAAATGAGCCTAGTCGCTTTGCGGCTCTTGTTATTAAAAAGTTATGACTTGAGACTTGTCTTCGCCGTATATCATTTTGTAGTCTTCTGCAAAGCCTGCCGCCACATCTAGTAATTCCTGCAGTTCCCTGCAGCTACCGTAATACTAATAAATAATAGTAATAATTGTTAGCTGGTCACTATACACAAGGGGCTGGTTTCACGAAGCGTAATTAAGTCTTTAATCATAATTACGGGAAGTTAATCATGACTAGTGATTTAATCATAATTAAAGTTAATCACACTTTGTGAAACCGGCCCCAGACTACACTTGGGTATTAGTATGTGTGTGCTGTACAGATGCTTATTAGCAAGTTCTTTAATGTGAGTCATAAAACTATGCAGAATTGTAATAAGCAAAGAGCAAAAAGGGATAGTAATTAATATAATATTAATAATGCACAATTTCACAGATATCAAACAGTCAGCTCACTAGTAAATAGTGTAATGATTGTAACAAACTACTCTTCCCACAAAATATATGGTACAGGTGGGTTATAGCTATAAGGTCACAAAACATTAAACAAATAAATCACACAATCAGGCGTATGTAGGTCTCACTGGTAAATTGACTGTTACCTGTTATCTATCGACTTCGCGCCTGGTGGCGCATAGGGCCAAGAAAAATTGTCTCTAATAATGCTAATAAAATCCTACCTGACAAATCCCAACTGACCAAATAATGATTGTCATGAATAAAAATTTATAGCCATATCTTACTAAACTTCTAAAAGCAGGTATAAACTTTAGAAGATAGTGTAAACAGGGGCTGAAAATAGGGCAAGAACAGTGATTTTCGTCAGCGAGGCGGTGTTTTGGACAAAATTTCTGTGTGGCGGCTGAGAATTTGAGCGGGGTGTCAATGCAGGGGAAACACTGCTTCTAGTATTTTCCGGTGTGACTTCAAAGTTGAAATAAGTTACCTTGCTCAATGACTAAACAGCGAATGTATCTTTACCTCTTCAGACTTTCAAGCAGGTGCACATAGTATACTAGACTGAAAGGAAAAGCATTGAAAGAAATGTCGCAGTCTGACACTGACAGTCAGTTGATGGCTGCCCCACCACCAACCATGGCATATCCGCCAGACAATATAGATCGACTACAGAAGGCAAGTATCAGAAAGTCTTTGCACCACTTTTTTAATGAATAAGGACAAGCAAAGGGTGTACTTCCAGTTACCTAGAAATAAAATATGGGTTCGCTTGGCAAAAAGTTAACATAAGGTCATTGTATCGAAACTTCTAGGAAAAGAGGGGAATATGAAACCTATTTTTTGACATGCAGTAGAAACGGTAGGGTCGCTAGGAATTTCTGGTCGGCTCAACGGGAGGGTGCACAATTTTGTTTAGCTTGATGCGAGATCGTCGCTGTTCAATCGACCTTGGCATCGTCATAATGTACTGTCGTGTTTGTCGATGCTACACGTGCTCGTGGCTGTCGTTGTAACTAGGCAATCAACACGATGGAGGAGAAAGGCCTGCAGGCGGACCCACGCTACAACCAGCTGGTGACCATCGCTAACCGCGTGCGCACGATCCAGGGAGGCATGGGCGGATCGCCGATCCCGCACTCGCCCGGCGGCAGGAACACGCCGCAGATGGGGCCGCCACCGATCGGCGAGAACCTCGGCAGCCCGATGGGTCAGCCCAGCCCGCAGGGCCTGGGATCGCCGCTGCCGCCGTCGTCGAGCATGCAGGGCGGGCCTGTGCCGCCGGGCGGGCAGGGCTACATGCCGGGGGGCGTCATGCAGAATGCGCCGAGCGGCTACCCTCCCGGCGGCATGCAGGGACACGGCCCCGGCAGCATGCCGCCGCCGGACGCGGGCGCGCCGGGGTACATGGGTCAGCCAACGCACCCAGTGCCTGTCAGCGGGCCGCCCCACATGGCGGGGCAGATGGCGCCGGGTGGCAACCTCGGCATGATGAACCAGGGCGGCGGCAAGGGGCAGTACAGCGGCCCGCCGGGCAGCTCCGCACCGCACAGCATGGCGCAGCCGGCGCCGGGCGGTGGCGCCCCCTACTCGTCGCACCTCGCCATGCAGCCGGGCGGCGGCGGTGGACCGCCGCCGATGCATCACGGCGGTAACATGGTGGGAGCGCCGGCAGCGATCGTGGGAGGGCACGGCGTGCCGCCACCGTCCCACATGGGTAACCAAGGTATGGGCAGTGAGCAAGGTTCGGGGAGTAGTGTCGTCGGGTCTTCGCAGGATGACCAGTTTTCAGGTATGGTCGCCGCCGCCACTGCCGTCGCGTCCCCCGCTCCGTTTCTGTTGTCCACGGTGGCCAGCATGCGTGGGAGATGTGTGCTGCATGCGTCGAAAACTTGATGGGCAACCCTACCGCTTCAATCCGGCTCCTAATCAGTTTTTGCTTTATTTTGTATTTGCGGAGAAAAAACGCTTGTGTTTGTGGTGGCGTAACTTGTGTGGCGTTCCGAACATAGCATGCGACTGTGGATGGGTATGTGTGGTATTTCTTTATCATCCGTGTTGGAAATTTGCAGTCGAATGTTATGCAATTACTTTGTCGGCATCGTCAACTTTTTTGCGATGTCGTTTTGTTGATGAAGAACCTAGATGGCATGCATTTTCCGTATGTAGGGCCATGTCATAAAATGCAGCACAAGTTAGAATGGTTAGGTCAAAGGTCAATGGGGCAAAGGACAGATTCAGATTTTGTTCATGTGGATATTCTAAAATAGTATTGTTTTATTTTTTTAATTATATAATTATTGTAGTATGATAAAAAATGTAACAAAATGATTGGCAGGTTTGCCTTGTTTAAATGCTGTAATTTTTTTTTAAAGGCATTTTTGTGTATAATGAATTGCTAGCTAAAATGTGGTTATGAAAATGGAATGGGTCATGTGAACTTGCTAAAAGTTTAAGGTGGTTGCGACTGCTGTCTGGTGTATAGTATGTTTCTAAGCATTTTGGCAGTGATATTTGACTCATATTATAAGATAACAATCTAGCTTTCAGCATTGTTAGTTATATATGGGTTTGGTTATCTTGCACACTAATTTTTAATGTATAACATCTATAAGAAATACAATATAAATTTGCAGAAATAAAAAGTGCAGTAATCATTAGTTACTATTAAAGAGTACAAATTGGTGTGTGAAATAATTAAAACCAATTTTGATGGGGGGTTATGTTAAATGCTATTTTAGAATTTTCCTGTGAAGCTTTACAACTTTTACCGCTTTGTGTCTGTGTTTGAGCACGTGCTTACACGCATCAGGCATGTTGTTACTTTTAGTTTCAATTTGCGTTTATGTTATTTTACCTTTTAGCATCTTGGATACCCCGGAATGCAGCCCCCCCAGCAAGTAAGTTTTAACACATCCATATGTATGCCTTTAATTTGTCATTTGCTATTGTTTAATGCTCAATGTGTGCTTCGGGTGCAACGAACAATTTTACCGAAAATAGTTGTTATGTGAATAATCTCATTTGTGATAATTTAAGATTGGACTCATATCTTGCATGTAAAAACCTTGTGCAACATAAATAGAGTCGCCATTATTCAATTTTTGTGAATATTAACGTCGTTGGTATGTAATGTGTACATTCCCCATCTGGAGAATACGTTCACAAAACCAGCATAGACATATTAACGTCCGGGCATGTGTTATTATCTATGCTTATTAGTAAGTAGTGTGCAAAGACTAGATTCGGTTACAGTATATGTGTATATATATATATATATGTCAGTAGTGAATAATAATAGATTCCATATTAGATCTATTATTATTCACTCCTGTATATGTGTGTGTGCGTGCGTGCGTGTGTGCGTGTGTGTACCTGTGTGTGTGCGTGCGTGTGTGTACCTGTGTGTGTGCGTGCGTGCGTGTGTGTCCCTGTGTGCGTGATATGATGCAGTGTGTAACTTGTGTGTGTGTTTGTGGATGTAGGATTCGCTGGACCGATGCCGCCCCCTGGGCAGGACATGTCACAGAAGCCGACTCCGTTCTCGCAGACGCAGCTGCGGCAGCTGAAGGCACAGATCATGGGCTACAAACTACTGGCGAGAAACAACCCGATCCCCGAGAACCTGATGAAGGCCATACAGGGAAGCATCTTCCCGCCGGGACATCCGTTTCGTGAGTTCGTCTTTCTTCTTACATTGACATCTTCATCTTTCGTGATATTCGTCTTCTTCTTGGTCGTTACCTCGATGGAGATTGATTAAATGGGTTCCTAAAGAAAATGAAATAGAATTTTACACGTGAAAACGGGTGCGTGCTTTCCCTGGGCATCTTGTTTTGCGAGGTTATCTTTTGAAATAATTCACCCTCTCTCAGTCACACTTTGACGAGTAATTGATCGAGTAACATCCTCTGAAATTAAGTCTAATTTTTCAGAGGCGAAAAGTATCTGGTGGTCTCGGATCGATCGCAATGCAGTTATTTCTTTACATTTAAAGATATGCAGCAGCAGCAGCAGCAGCAGCAGCAGCAGCCTCCGCCACCGCCGCAGCACATGGCTCCGTCGATGCGGCCGGGATCGCAACCTCCCTCGCAACAGCTGATGCCTGGTCACGCGGGAGGACCGATGTCTCCACGAGGGGCGCCACAGTTGCCGCTACCTCAAGCGGCGCAACCTGGTGGCATGATGCAGAAGCAGAACAAGATCACACCGATAGCTAAGCCTGAGGGACTGGACCCGGTGCAGATCCTTCAGGAGCGTGAAAACAGGTGGGAATTTGAAACTAAACTTATTGGTACATAGGTTTTTGCATCCTAGGCAACGCAACACAGTAATGAGGTTATTACCCTGAGCAAGTTCCCTTCTACGTATTGAAAACTCTCTCTCTTGACACTAAGCACACTTTCCATCATGTTTCCTTTATAGTGTTGATTTCGTGATTGTGCATTCGAACTGGGTAATTGGCGTTAATTTTGAACTGTGTGTGAAAGTGCATAAGCACGCAATTAGGGTTCACATGATGAATATTGGCGAATAATGATCATGTGTATTGAAACAAAATAATGTAACATACACAAATATTGTATATTTAGAAATAAATAAATATATGTGTGTATATACTATATATATATATATATATATATATATATATATATATATATATACAATAAATAATACGTACATGAATGTTTACGCGCTCGTGTTTGTGGCAGGATCGCGTCGCGGATTGCACACCGCATTCAGGAGCTGCAGAGGTTGCCAGGCACGCTGGCTGATGACCTGCGCATCAAAGCACAGATTGAGCTCCGAGCTCTCAGACTCATCAACTTCCAGCGGCAGGTGCGTTCACTCGGCAGCGACGCCCCTTCCTTAGCTCGTGTCCCTCATTGGCGAGTGGGTGGTGCGATGGTTCGACCTGGTAGATTAAGCTACGATAATAGAGTGTGTGCGTGCATGCGTGCGTCTGTGTGCATGGGTGCGTGTGTCTGTGTGCGTGGGTGTGTGCGTGCATGCGTGCGTGCGTGTGTGTGTGTGAAGATTTGTCGGTCTTGTAGAGTATTGGCACGAAAGATGCACGCTTGTTTGACACAGGGTGTGGATATCCGGTCATGGGGAAATCAACAGAATTGTGCCTGCTGTGCATGTAGGGCAGATTTCTCACACAATGTCAGCTGGATGGTTGGTGGGAGGCTAGTATAGTAATCACCGTCTTATCACGGGTTTTTCGACCGCAGAATTTGCTATTTGTACATCATTTCTCTAACCGCTGCGTAGGTTTCGCATACCTGCGATTTAACCGTGTGTCGACTCGTCTCGGCCCCTGCGTAAAAAATTCTAACCAGTGAGGAGAATTTCCTTAGTCCACCCGCGTGCGCCTCCGCCCATACGTCTAACCCTTCCCTCGATGTACGTGCGAGGGGAGGTTCGCCTTTCCGTCTTCGCTCGGCTGTAGCGCGCGTTTGGATTTCCGCAGGTGCGTACGGAGGTGGTCGCGTGCATGCGGCGCGACACGACGCTCGAGACGGCTCTCAACCTGAAGGCGTACAAGCGCAGCAAGCGGCAGGGCCTGCGCGAGGCGCGCATCACGGAGAAGCTCGAGAAGCAGCAGAAGCTGGAGGCCGAGCGCAAGCGCCGGCAGAAGCACCAGGTACGACATGGGTGCCGGCCAGGGTAAAAAATACACGGGAGCGATGAGCGATTCGCTCTTCAAACCTCCGAAATCACTCCCGTAAGGCTCAAAATTTTTAACCAGTAAAATTTTTGACGAGTGCTATTTTTTCCACAGACGGAAAAAGAGCTCCCGTGAAAAAAAGTTATTTTTTCCCTGGTGACGGCGGAGCGCGAGCTAGCTCCCATGGCCGACGCACGTGCGTTAGCGCTCGCCTTTACGCAACGTACAGGCCAATTTACGATTTTTCTTTTGATTAGTAGTATGGTGATGCCACCCCTATTGAACGGGGAGCTGTCATGTGAACAATACGTGGCATTTGCCTTGAGTGAGTCTTAAGCTGGGTTTACACTGACGATTTTGAGTTGCCGAATTGCCGAATTGTACGAACTTGGCAATTTGGCAACTGACAATCGGCAGTGTAAACGCAAAAGTTGCACGTCCAAACGATCGATAGCAGCGAGTTGGGCGATTAGAACATGTTCTAATTTTGCCAACTTGGAGTAGGCGAGTTGGACGTTTTTTTGCGAAGTGGCCAATCAGAGAACAGCAATCAGTGGTGTGTCCCTCCACCCTAGGGGGAGAGCACGTTTTTGCTTTAGGCGCCACGCTGGCGACATGGAATACATGCAAAAATGTGTATCCTCGTCGCCCCGCGCGTACGCTACGGGTCAAGTGTTGAAACGTTTGCCGCCTCGCGGTTCATAACGTAAGAGCTTTGAACATATATAGAGAGGTTGGTAGAAAGAAGAAAAACGCCAAGTTGCCTGCATAAAGTCGATAGTGTAAACCCAGCTTTATGTACAGGCTTGACCATCGTAGGTAAACCCTACGGTGGAGTAATATGGTGGAGCGGTACTTACCACATGAGGCTTCTGTCCATTTTATTGACTTACCGAGTGTGTTTTGCTTAGAATCGGTTTCGTAGAGCATACTTTGTTTCATTTTGTAGATTTTTTAAATATTTTGTGGTGCTTATGTCCTTCTTATCGAAACACAGAGATGGTTTCGATGAGAATTGCTTTCGTAGAGCATGCTTGGTTGAATTATGTAGATTTTCTTAATGTTTTGTGGTGCGCTAGTTAGCATCATGTCGTGATTTCGATCTTTCAGGAGTATCTGAACGCGATTCTGGCCCACGGCAAGGAGTTCAAGGAATTCCACAGGAACGTCGCGTCAAAGGTCAGCAAGGTGAACAAGGCAGTGGTGACGTGGCACGCAAACACCGAGCGCGAGCTGAAGAAGGAGCAGGAGAGGATCGAGAAGGAGCGCATGCGCAGGCTCATGGTGAGAAGCCGAAAAACGGTTCTGGCTTTTGGGTTTTATCGTGCTAATTATTCTACTAGGTGTTATCGTATCGGGTCGTAGAATTGGATTCAACGTATAATATTTTGGTTGGGGTTATCATTCTGAGGGATTCATGTTTTTGACTCATTTAAGTTTATTCACTTTACAAGTTACTTGTGGCCTAGTCCTGGTGTTATATTGTTAAAGTTATTGAGCGAGAGGTGGACCATACGACGGTAAGAAAAAACGCCATGTCTTCGGTATATTTGCATATCGTCATTAACGTTGCGTGATTTGCGTGCAGGCTGAGGATGAGGAGGGATACAGAAAGCTGATCGATCAGAAGAAGGACAAGCGTCTGGCCTACCTGCTGCAGCAGACGGACGAGTACATCGAAAGTCTCACCAAGATGGTGCAGGAGCACCAACTCGCGCAGAAGAAACGCAAGAAGAAGAAGAAGAAGAAGCCAACCGAGGGAGAGGTACATAATAGATTGTGTGGATAATAATTATTATTTCATATTATTATTATTATTATCAGCATTGTCATAATCATTGTAAGGTACTGAATTATGTGTTACTTTCTCTTTGTCATTAAAAATAATTTATTACTTTGATGTAACTTACGTAAGTGATGAATGTTGAGTTGGGGGTGTTTACTGATGGTGGTTGTACCAAAACATATTGCTTTATTCTTCCCAGTTCTTTTCCACTCGGTCATAATTTTCATCGTGTTTCTTACAGGAAGGAGAAAAGCCAGAAGGAGAACAAGTGGTAACAGTTCCTAAGGATGAAGTAAGTATAAGTGTCCGTCAATATTCACACAGGATGAGAGTGGAAAAGAATCCATGGTGTTTTCTGTCTGACGTGTATCGTCTTTTATTTGCATTTTTCCTGGGTAATAATATTTACGGTAACCTGGTCTGTATCAGCAATATATGATACTTACAATGACTAAGTGAATGTGCAGAACATGTGAAAGTTTGGAATTCGGTATAGTCTGTGTTCATTTCATATACAGTTGGATGTACTTCAATATTCGCTGCACTAAATGTAGTTGTTTTTCTTTTTCGCTCACTTATAAAAGTGTGTTTAAATGTTGTTAACTACACCGTGGCACTGGCAGTTTTCGGTGAATACGAAGGTTCTAAGACATTTTATTGTTACTCTAGACAATTGCTGTTACTCAAGCAATAACGGTAGTTTCATGAAAGTGGTGAAAACACTGGAAAACTCTCGCAATGGTTAGGCCAAAACAAAATATATGTGTGGTTACTGTTACATGCCGAAAAAAAATAGGGTAGGTAGGTAGGGAAAACATTTTATTTTCTTGAAATATTTTATTTACGAACCATGTCCGAAGGATGTGCGATGTGCGTTGTGCCCTATGGTTGTGCCTTTTGAAGCAGGAACTGTCCAATTCATATTTTTTTCCATATTACTTTAAAGAAAATTGACAATTAAAATGTTTAGGGTCGCTGGGAATAAATAGGGTCGGTCGGGAAACCGTAACCACACCTAAGTTTTTTTTAGCTCACCTTGACATCGTCAAGCTGAGCTATTGCCATGGGTCGTCGTACGTCCGTCCGTCCGTTTGTCCGTCAACATTTGGCTACGGTCAACGATAACTCAGGAACCATTTGACCCACATGTTTGAAATTGGGTATAGTTGTTACTGCTGTGGAAGAGGTTTGAACGTTCTATTTTGGAGCACGCCAGTCGATGTACTTTCGAGCCACGGCAATTTTTTGGCAAAAATGGGAATTGCCATTAGTCAGTTCAGGTTCAACTGATTTTGCAAATTTTTGGTCTGTGAATGAATAAGGGCTAGGGGTTTTGATATTTAAAAAAAAAATTATGCAAATTAGGTAGGTTTTGGCAATTATATAGCATATTATATAGACATCAGATAACAGTCTGTGGTGGCACACTCGTCTGGTTCGTTTTACAAGATTTCATTGACAATATCTTTAATGCAAAATTGGTATTTCCTCTCCACCCTGCCGATAAAACGTCTATACTAGAGTAAAGTTTTACAAAACATGTCAGAACGCAGCATAACCTATTTATTTCGAACGCCATTGCTAAGAAACATCAAAGCGGGTATAGCGCCATCTACCGTCACAAATTGTGATTCATTTTGGTTTATAAATTATTATTGCGATATACAGATGGCAACCGTGTGCTACCGCCTAGAAAAACTCATACGAAGTAAACACTTCCATGCAACCAATTAACCTTTGACAAAAGTTGTGTTATGGGCAGGGAAACACCATTGTCACGTGGTATATAGCAGCTACGTGGAATAAGCGTATCCTCTCAATCTTACACGTTAAACATCGGGAGCTCCGCTTTTAGGCAGTGCCTAAATCTGAATATTATAAAAACGTTATTTGTGGTGAGCTACAGTGTCATTGACACTTTCATTCTAATTGAAACCCATCCCATAACGTTCCCCGAAATTCGACGCCACGCACGTTCCTCGTGGAACCGCCGACGTGTTCCTGAGGTGTTCATCGCGTTTCGCTTCGCCGGCAGATCGCCGACGAGAGTTCGCAGACGAGCGATGATCCGGTGTGCGTGATACACATGAAGACGGGAAAGATCCTGCAGGGCGAGGGCGCGCCGCGCGCGTGCCATCTCGACACCTGGCTCGAGACTAATCCCGGCTACCAGGTGTTGCCACGCCGCGCTGACGGCAGCGACGACGAAGACTACGACGAAGGTAACGACTCGCTGCGTACGCCGCAGCGATAAATGATTTTATGCGTGAGACGCGTTGGTGGTCGAACGTTCGTGTAGTGTCGGAGAGGCTTAGTGAAGCATCACCTCATGTAGCAAGTGTGCAAGCAGAAATTTCCTAGCCGGCAGTGCAGAGTCATATGTTGTATATTTCACGTTGTAGGAGATAATAGGGGCTTTGCTCATCAACCCGTAAGCTCACCGTCACGACATATCATTCTTGTTGCTGTCTGTTGACTGAACTCTTTCACGGAAGCAGCTGATGTGTTGTCTTTGCTGCCTACAGAGTCGGGCGAGGAAGAAGAAGAAGAGGAGGAGGTAGCAGGAGTGGCTCCTCCAAAATCAGAAGCTTCACAGGAAAAGGCTACGCCTATCTTCTTGCCTGATGATGAAACCGTCAAGGTTAGGTTCATGTCCATGGCCTTGTTATTGACACTTGGTTACAAACCACTGCGTAACATTTGCAGAATTGGCTTATTTCATGAGATGTTTTCGATTAGCGACCTTGTCACAAGTATACAGAACATACCATTTTTCACGACCATCCCTTCCCGTAAAGGAGTACAAAATGTCTGATTTGGTAGGAAGGTATCAATTGACTTTTGTATTTAATAAGCGTACAATGGCCATTGAGCTCTTTTCCCCTATTGTACAGTTTATGCACTTGTGATTAGTTGATAATTGCGAATGGTTGATAATGCTACATGAAACGTATTCTGCATATTCACCGAGGCGAATTTAAGAGTTCACTGCATGACGTCCTGCTGTTCTATTGTCACTAAACGTTCAAGTGGTAACTGGAAATTGCGAAGACTATGTGAAACGTGTATATGTCAGCAATCTCGTGGATGTGCGGTGTGTGTTTCATCATCAGTACATCTTACCTGTCTTACGCCAGGCTGTACTGAAGAAGGCATCTGTTGGGGAAGACGATGAGTATACGGCGAAACCGACGAGTGCCGGTGGACAGTCTTACTACGCGATGGCGCACTTGGTGCATGAGCCGGTTGAGAAACAAGCAACCATCATGGTCAACGGCGCACTGAAGGAATATCAGGTAATGTGTTGAATCTGAATTTTATCTAGGGCAAGCATACCCTTGTGTTTAATCAGAAATTTTACGGCACCACGGCAAGTTGGAGGGTCGCTAAGGCAAACTGTTTTGAATTTGAGAAGGCTTGTCTAGGCCTCTTACTTTTTAACAACATGATACGCAGGGTTCTCCAAGAGCACTTATAGCCTGGCGGCCCGCCAGGCTATCGTCGAGCCCCGCCATCCTAAAATGTACCCGCCACTCTAAATATCATAGCCCCCGGACCCCCCTAGCACGCAAACCGCCTTCGGCGAGTTGCAACTAGGACCGTAAAGGCAGCACCCGCCATGCTATAATGAAAAAGCTTGGAGAACCCTGATACGGGATATAGAAGGAAACTTACTCGACTGGAATTGATGGGAAGAAAGCAGAGGCAAACACGCCAAGAAAGGAGGGCAACCACAGCATTTGCTGTCGGATCCATTGGTAAAATTTGAGCACTGGGGTTTCGCAGTCTATTTTCGTGAACTCTGCTCTACTACAATGTGCAATCAAAAGCTTCATTACTTTTCGACGGGTAGTATTAATGACATCCTCTTTGAAAGAAGCTTGAAGTTATTTCTCATTGTTGCAGAATTTAAATGCTATATGTATTTATTTAATAATGTGTAATTTATGGACTCCGAATGCAATGCAAATAGTGTATGAACGTGTTGAAAAATGGTAATTTGATTTTTAATTCCCCTGTGTTCAGGTTAAAGGCTTGGAGTGGCTAGTGTCTCTCTACAACAACAACCTGAATGGCATTTTGGCCGATGAGATGGGCCTGGGGAAGACTATACAGACCATTTCGCTAGTCACGTATCTGATGGAGACGAAGAAAGTGAATGGACCCTTCTTGATCATCGTACCCTTGTCGTGAGTGAGAATGTTTCATGTCGTAAAGATCACACAATGTTACATCTTTCCTAGTGCTACAATAGTTCTGTTTTGGCACACATGCTTTTCGTGCGGAATGCGCGTATCTATGCTGCCCAGCATTCGGTTAACGCAAAATGTCATGCACGCCCACGTTCTTTGTAGAACGCTGTCCAATTGGATGTTGGAGTTTGACAAGTGGGCGCCATCTGTCATCAAGATTCCGTACAAGGGGTCACCGGCGCACCGCAAGACGCTGGCGCCTCAGCTGCGACACTCCAAGATCAACGTGATGCTGACCACATACGAGTACATCATCAAGGACAAGGCCGTGCTGGCCAAGGTGAGCGAAAATTCGGTGGCGAACGGCTGCTCTTGTGTTTGGTGACGATGAGAGTTGGTTGAATCGGTCGCTGAGAAATTGTTAAAATTTGGGTAGGTGGATGCATTTCATATGTTATATTAACTAAACCTTAACTAAGCCAACCTACATATTCCATTGTAATAATCCCATAGTTTATGAGAGGGGATATAGTGTTCTACACTCCCGTATGCACGTACGCATGCTCACCTCTCGTTTTTGAATTAATTTGCAATAAGGTGCGCAGGAGTGGAGGTGACTAAACAGTCAGTGCAACGTTGTTTTGATGTGCAGATTCGGTGGAAGTATATGATCATAGATGAAGGCCATCGTATGAAGAACCATCACTGCAAGCTCACGCAGATTCTCAACACCTACTACATCGCTCCGCACAGACTGCTACTGACTGGTACTCCCCTGCAGGTAACAGGCACGCGAAGTAGCTAGTCAGCAGTTGAATTCCGATGTGGTTTGAATTACAGTCACGCCTCTATTTAAGGGCCACTCATGGGAACACTAAATTGTCCTCTATAGACAGGTGTCTGTTCTATAGAGGTGGTTTCGCTGTATAATTTCTACTCTGTAACTCAAGAGCTATGGCTTTGTAGTTGTCTTTTGTATACAGTTGTCTGTTTGTAGAGTTGAATGCTGGTTTAGCTATAATACCAGATATCATCCAAAACTACAGTTCTTGGATCGTTTTTTGTACATGGAGATCAGTAGATTTTGAACATGCTGCATGAGTGACTGATTTATTATACATTTCTGTATTGCTTGTAACGTTATTGCTAATATCTGCCTTCAGAACAAGCTGCCGGAACTGTGGGCCTTGCTGAACTTCTTGCTTCCATCGATCTTCAAGTGCGTGAGCACATTTGAGCAGTGGTTCAACACTCCCTTTGCGATGACTGGAGAGAAGGCATGTTCCACATTTCAATGCACTTCCTTGAGAAAACATTCCGGTTCATATAGATTTATCATAGGATTCTGTGGTTAGGGCAGAGTAATCTATACGTGCACATGCTCAATTACGTTGTGAATATCTTCCAATAGGTGGAGTTGAACGATGAAGAGACCATCCTTATCATTCGACGTCTGCACAAGGTTCTGCGTCCGTTCCTTCTTCGTCGTCTCAAGAAGGAAGTGGAATCGCAGTTGCCCGAAAAGGTATACGTTGTTTTAAGTTTAGTTAGCATTCATATAAGAACAGAAGTTGACAGGTTATGCATGTATAGATGCAAAAATGTATATACCCATGTGTGAAACCAAACGTGTGCTGCCATGTCCTGTAGGATGTAAATGCTCCCAGGTGCAATTGCAAATGTCATATAATACATTTGTCTTTTACAAAAGGAAATGTCAATATACATCCATGTGTAAGAATAAATGTTACTGTCCATATCTGATAATGGTGTATGTGTATTTATTGTTATAATGGATGTTGTTATCGTGGTAGGTGGAGTACGTGGTTAAATGTGACATGTCAGCCGTGCAAAGACTCCTCTACCGCCACATGCAGAACAAGGGTGTGCTGCTCACTGACGGATCGGAGAAGGGAAAGCAGGTACATAAGTAGTGGAATAGGCATATGTAGTATGCACGTGCAACAACAAGCACAAGCGGTGCTGATTCACACCTTTCACACACAAACTAGATTGTGACCTGTTGCAAAAAAAGAAATATTTGATTGTGAGTTGTGGTTTATAATCACAAACTTCCAAATTCGCGAGCAATTTTTTTTTTGCAAACTTGATAAAAACCCAGAATTTTTCCGTACTCACTGGCTGGCTTGCGTGTCCATGCGGTGTTTAACAAGGAAACGTGTCTTCATTTGTTCAACGTAATATTTATAAACTTAAACGAAGAAAAATACACAAGGTTGGAAAGAATAACAAGCTACGAATTTGCATGCTGGGTTTCTCCACTGTAGGGACGGGGAGGCACAAAGACGCTCATGAACACGATCATGCAGCTGAGAAAGATCTGCAACCACCCGTTCATGTTCCAACACATCGAGGAATCGTATGCTGAATGCCATGGATACGCCGGCTCCACTGTCACAGGGTGAGTAAGGTCAAGATCATTGACCTCGTTTCTAGATACGATCGCTTTGGCTACAGAGGCCGTAAATGTACTTCCAGTAATGGGGATGCAGGGGTAGAAATTAACATTTGAACACGGAAGTCCAACGTACTCGCTACCCTCAAAATGAGGGAGTCCGCAGCAAAATGAGGGAGTCCGCAGTCTGAAGTTCAAAATTGAAGATATTAACAATAACGCATGTGCTTATTTTGAAGATTCATGCGGTTGCACACCTGCCAAATTTTCTTTGGTCAAATTTGCTGAAAAAAACGGTAATTCCGCGAGGCCATGCTCTGGAACGAACTAGTTAGTATGGCAGAATTTTCAGGGAGTCACACGGACTCCTGCACATGTCAAATCAGGGAGTCCGGCAGTAAATCTGGGGAGTATTTGACTCCGGACTCCCGTTAATTTCGCACCCTGGGGATGTGAAGGAACCACTTAGGGCAGTAGGGTGTAAAACACTGGCAGTGAGCACCCTCGGTTTCACTGACAGAACCTTCAGTATGATGAGATAAAGGCAGTGAATGAAGAATGATATGATGAGACTAAGGAGTGATGTGTCAATGTTCGTTAGCTCTCAGGACAGCTAAGTTCATATTCTGTTTTCTATATTTGATATTACATTCATGTTCACAATACTTATATTCTATCATCTATATAAATCTTCTGTTTACAGTCGGGATTTATATCGTGCTTCGGGGAAATTTGAGCTGCTTGACCGGATTCTACCGAAACTCAAAGTGACGGGCCACAAAGTACTACTGTTCTGTCAGATGACCACCCTCATGACTATTCTAGAGGATTTCCTATGCTTCCGAGGTACGTATAATGCAGATTACATGAATTTTATTGAGAAAACTGAGCATATATCCTTGGTTCTTAATACTTTTAAAACCAATCTATTTTTTTAAACTTTCAAAAAGTATTGTTTGTTTTTAAATAATATTTACATTTTCATCGTTGCTTTTTAAAAACAGAACCCACCTTCTTAAAATTAAACCCCATTATTGTTTCTCCAAACTTGTTAAATCAGTCTTTGGTGTTTTTTGTTTTTGTTTTTATGTTGTTTTGTTTATGTTTTTTTAAATGGGGCATGGAAAGTTTTAAAAGGTTATCGCGAGCACGAACGAGCGAAGCCCCCTCCTTTACGCAGCCGCATAGCTAACAGTGCTGCCATCTCTTGCAGGCTTCAGCTACTTGCGTCTCGACGGCACGACAAAGTCGGACGACCGCGGCTTGCTGCTGGAGAAGTTTAACGACCCCTCGCTCGAACTGTTCTGCTTCCTGCTGTCGACACGTGCAGGAGGTCTCGGCCTCAACCTACAGACCGCCGACACTGTCATCATCTTCGACTCCGACTGGAATCCTCATCAGGTGAACAGTCGAGTACTATAAAGTAAAGTAATCGGGCACGGTCGAACCCGCGGGCATATCTGTGGTACAAACACCTTTTCGTGGGGAATCACCTTTTGGGTTTTCTTTGAGAAACTCTTTGTGCACAGGTTAGAGTGTATGTGGTTAATAGTTTGATTTGGGGGGGGGAGTTCAGTTTTCAGGTTATGTAGACGAAGCAGTGGCGTGTGGAATTAGCATTTGATTGAACGTGCTCACGATCGTTTAGCGTGTCATTGCAAGATCTGTAAGCGTCTAACTGCACATTATGCAATCGAGAAAACCTGAGCAGAATTAACACTTAACTGACCACGCTCACGACGGTCTGGCTCACGTGCTCGCGTCTGCTATTGCAGGACCTGCAAGCGTCGGACCGCGCGCATCGCATCGGTCAGCAGAACGAGGTGCGCGTCCTGCGTCTGATGACGGTCAACTCGATCGAGGAGAAGATTCTCGCCGCCGCCAAGTACAAGCTGAACGTCGACGAGAAGGTCATCCAGGCGGGCATGTTCGACCAGAAGTCGACCGGCTCCGAGCGGCGGCAGTTCCTGCATGCCGTGCTCAAGAACCAGCAGGAGGGCGACGACGTGAGTGCGAGTGCACGCGCACGCGGCGATCGACCCGTTGTATCCGCCTCGCGAGGTCAGGGGTCGTGCGGGGAGGCGAAGGAAGAGAGAAGTTTCCGAGTTTCCGAGGAAAATTGTTCGAGTTAGAAAATTTTTGCGTTTTGAGGAGCGCGCGAGAAAGATGTGCGTCACGTCGCGCAAACTCCTCTGACGAACAGACGGGCTTCGCCCCTTCCTCGCGTTTCTAGTTTGCGCTGACGTCCGGCGGTGACGCGGTGTTCACCTGGCATGTTTATATATTGAGTTAGAGACAAAAGCACGCTGTTTGCCAGAGCAAAAAGAGTTCCATTCATAGCATGACGGAGGATCGCGCATGTGTAATGACCGAAAGCTATGACCCCCGACTACGAGACCATTAGATTATTATGATTATATATATATATAGATGATTATAGATCACTAGATTATTCCCTCATATAAACCGAGCACTCAGTTCGGTTGACAGTTGACCCAACAACAGTTGCGGTGTAGAACTCGCTCGTTCTTGCCCGGATTTTGGCTGTCTGCTTGACGCGGCGGTGGCGCCCTCTGTGTGTGTAATCGCAGGACGAGGATGAGATTCCGGACGATGAGACAGTCAATCAGATGATCGCACGCACGGAGGACGAGTTTGATCTCTTCCAGCGGCTCGACCTGGAGCGGCGGCGCGAGGCGGCACGTGATCCGAACCGAAAACCCAGGTAGAGGCACCGATGTGTGATAACAGGATAGATCTATCTGTATGCAATAGCAGGATAGACCTATCTTCATGTAATAACTTGATAGATCTATCTTCATGTAATAACTTGATAGATCTATTTGTATGCAATGACCGGATAGATCTGTCTGTACACAATAACAGGATAGATATATCTGTATGCAATAACAGGATAGATCTGTCTGTATGCAATAACAGGATAGATATATCTGTATGCAATAACAGGATAGATCTGTCTGTATGCAATAACAGGATAGATCTGTCTGTACGCAATAACAGGATAGATCTGTCTGTACATAATAATAGGATAGATCTATCTGTACACAATAACAGGATAGATCTGTATGCAATGACAGGATGGATATATCTGTATGCAATGACAGGATAGATCTGTCTGTACACAATAACAGGATAGATCTGTCTGTACACAATGACAGGATAGATCTGTCTGTATGCAATAGCAGGATAGATATATCTGTATGCAATAACAACATATAAATATCTGTACGATAACTGGATAGATTTATCTGCATGCAATAATGGGGTAGGTCTATCTGTATGCAATAACTGTCTAGATTTATCGTGCTTGTGCACTGCGATGGCTGGCATAATATAATATAATATAAGAGTCGTGTGCATAGCAGAGGTCGATAGTGATGAGTATCGGACCTTATTCAGTTGTTCGCCTGTCTGTGATCCTGACTGAAAGTGCAGACAAGTGCTTGCACTTACGTATGCACCGCTGTGAATGCGTGCATGTGTACGTGTAGTCGTGCGTGCATGTATGTACAGGTGCATGTGCGCGTGAACACGTGTCGCTAACCATGTGTTTGTCGACCCGTGCTCTTGCAGGCTGATAGAGGAGAACGAGCTTCCTAGCTGGCTTCTGAAGGATGAAGCCGAGGTGGAGAGACTCACCTACGAGGAGGAGGAAGATAAATTGTTTGGCCGCGGCACCCGCGCGCGTAAGGAGGTCGATTACTCAGACACGCTCACCGAGAAGGAATGGCTGAAGGTAGGAGCGCAGCAGTAGTACAGCACCCACGTGGCGTGCTTTACTAGTCAAACCTGTGTTAGCAGTCTCATCTATGTGAGCATCTGGCTGTAAAGAGATTGTACATGAGGACTTGCTAAAAATTCTAAAACATGCAAACGATTCGCTTTCTTGGGTTCACATAAAATCGCTCACTGCGAACAATGTAGTCACGAGTGTTTGCTTACATCAAAGCGATTGAACAAATCTTTGAAGATCAACCGATTGAAATAACGAAGCAATTTAACGACGAGTAGTGCGATAACGTTAACGACGGTGACGTTGCACGTCGGCAGGCGATCGAGGACGGCACGCTCGACGAACTCGAGGACAAGAAGAAGTCGAGCAAGAAGAGTCGCAAGCGCAAGCGCGAGCGCGACGAGGAGAAGCCCGGCAAAAGCAGCCCGACGGACTCGAAGAAGAAGCGCGGTCGTCCGCGCGTCGAGCGCGCCGAGAACCCGCCGACGCTCACGCGCAAGATGATGAAGCTGCTCAACGTCGTCATCTACTACAAGGACAGGTACACGCTGCTCATCGCTCGCTCGCTCGCCCGTCCGTCCCTCTTTTGTGCCGCGCGCTCGCCGCGCGTCTCTCACTCGCTCACTTGTCCGTCTGTCGTGCCACGCGTCTCTCACTCGCTCACTTGTCCGTCTGTCGTGCCACGCGTCTCTCGCTCGTCTGGCCGTCCGTCGTGTCGCGTGTCTCTCGCTCACTCACTTGTCCGTCCGTCGTGCCACGCGTGTCTCGCTCACTTGTCCGTCCGTCGTGCCGCGTGTCTCTCGCTCACTCACTCGTCCGTCCGTCGTGCCGCGTGTCTCTCGCTCACTCGTCCGTCCATCGTGCCGCGCGTCTCTCGCTCACTCACTCGTCCGTCCGTCGTGCCACGCGTCTCTCGCTCACTCGTCCGTCCGTCGTGCCGCGTGTCTCGCTCACTCGTCCGTCCGTCGTGCCGCGTGTCTCGCTCACTCGTCCGTCCGTCGTGCCACGCGCTCACTCACTCGTCCGTCCATCGTGCCGCGCGCTCGCTCACTCGTCCGTCCGTCGTGCCGCGTGTCTCGCTCACTCGTCCGTCCGTCGTGCCGCGTGTCTCGCTCACTCGTCCGTCCGTCGTGCCGCGTGTCTCGCTCACTCGTCCGTCCGTCGTGGCGCGTGTC
>NW_014577735.1:8586-22270 GCF_000485595.1 Priapulus caudatus | reverse complement strand
GTCGTGCCGCGTGTCTCGCTCACTTGTCCGTCCGTCGTGCCGCGTGTCTCGCTCACTCGTCCGTCCGTCGTGCCGCGTGTCTCACTCACTCGTCCGTCCGTCGTGCCACGCGCTCACTCGTCCGTCCATCATGCCGCATGTCTCTCGCTCGCTCACCTGTCCGTCCATCGTGCCGCGCGCTCGCCATCCGATGCCTGCTGTCATGTGCCAATATTCTTGTTAATAAAATTCCTTCCCCCCCCCATAACATCAGCATTGCGTGTAAATAAGTAACCTCGTAACCTCAATCGTACTTTCACAAAAACATTTCATCCGGAGAATATTAATACTTCGTGTACATTCGTGGTGTATTACGCTAATTAAAAGCATTACTACTAGTTGTGCGTGGTGTTACACGTGCTGTGTGCTGTACTTTCTCACAGTAGTTCATAGTGCGTCTCATACTTCGGTCTTGCGTAATGTTTGCAGCGATGACCGCGTGCTGAGTGGTGTTTTCATGAAGCTGCCAAGCAGGAAGGAGCTGCCAGACTACTACGACGTCATCAAGAAACCCGTCGACTTTGCAAAAATCAAGGTATTTACGTGGCGTCGGTGCATGCGAGTCTGCGTGAGTGTGTGGCACACAGTATACAGTGTTCTACTGAATCGCGTACTTCTGTTCGTTAATAATTGATTCGTGAGTGGCACAGCACTCTTAAATAAACATTTAGTAATAACGTGTGAGATCAAAGTGGTAAAGTAAACTTGGAACAATATAATTTTGCAATCGTAGTGTGGTGCTTTGTGAGTTGCAGAACTCGTCTTTCTTGATGTTAGTTAGGTGTTATGTCTGTTCATAGCCCACGGGACCCCTCTGGTCAAAAACATTCATTTCTACCCCTTCAAAAGACCTGTCCACCTGACATGATTGATGTACGTCTCTAACCACTCAGCATTACCATGATTCATTCTAAAAAAAATGCCCGGCAACGGAATGTTGCAAAGCCGACATTTTGTCATGCGCCACATATAAGGCAGTCGAGCTTCGAGCAATCGATCAACAGTGTCGTGGTGTCGGGGTGGACAGGTCAGTGACTGTAGGGTTGTGTGATTTCAGGTTCAGATTCTTTATTTACCACATAACTTAGCTACAATACAGCAGGTGTATGTTAGGTATAACGTGAGAGTATAAAGAAAAATGAATAGTGAACCTACTAACAAATAGGTGATGTGAGGGTCAAAGTAGCACTAAGCTTTCGAGTCGACCCCCACATGATTGCGATCGGTCGTGACGTGTTCTGACTTGTGCGTGCGCGTGACTGCAGGCGCGCATCCGGGAGCATCGTTACCGCATCATTGACGAGCTGGAAAGCGACGTGATGCAGCTGTGTCGCAATGCGCAGACGTACAACGTCGACGGATCAATGGTACGTACGCTAGCGTTCGCTCGAATTAGTCGCTTAGCTAATCTATTATTAAGTTATAATTAGTTAAATTATTAATTATTTAATTAGTTAAATACTCGAATAATATTAATTAGTTAATAGTTGCTAATGGTTTATTTATTCATTGCCGTGCGTGTATTATTATGCATTTCTAAATTGGCTAATGAGTGCAGCACTAATGATGCAAGCTGTGACAATTAAAAGCAGCTGCTATCTTTAAGTTTTACTAATGATTATAGCCTTCATTGTACTATGGATTGTTATAGGTTGCGATGCTGAAATAATACCAGATTCTCGCTAATGAGCGAGTCCCGCTAAGTTGAGATTTTAATTATTATTCCTTAGATTGTGCTAATTAACTGTGCATGTTGATACCTGTGTGCGTGTTTGTGTGTGGGTGGGTAGTAGGTACAGTTGGGCGGTCTGAATATCTAGTGAGAGAGATTTTAGGTTGCGTCTTCACACTCTATTCTTCCGTCTAAAGTTTTTGTTTACTGTGTGAAATGTGGAAATTTATTGTAGTTTTCTTACAAGATATTTTAAAGACGGCTTTTATTAGACAATTGCTGATAAATAATTAGAGTTGGAATATACCTTGACTCTTCCATGTGACGGAATCGAGGTAAGCAGGGTCAAGGTTATGTTAGAGAAATGATAGTCTACAGGCTTCACTTGTCCTGTTTTAAGATTCACAAGCTAGTGCTGATAGTGCTAGAAAGTGCAGAAATTTGTTTAAAGTGCCATAGACCAGTTGTTTCAAAGTACTGTAAACTAGTACTATTAAGTAGTACGTGAGTCTATTATGAAATTGGTACAAAATGCAACATTCCAAAGATTCTGCTTGATGTAATCGTACTTTGTATAATTATAGATTCTAGTGTAGAGGTGATTGATTCACATGAACCACCTTCGCAACCACCTTGACTCATAAATTATAACATTCGGTAGATTTAAAAACTATTCATACACTCGCCTTATTATACTGGTTTGAGAGAATAGCTGGCGAAACAGTTCAATCAGGTGACGGTGCTGGCATAAATTGTTACACCATGAGTGACTGTCTCGACAATGTTTTTTGATGTTTTTCATAGTTCCGTGCTGGATATACAGCTGAACAGGTAAATGCGAGCCAGGTTTTAGCGTTTTCATTTGTCAATGAGTTAGTGTATACATACCTCCTGTAACACGCATGCACGCACAGACGCGCGCTCACACACACACACACACACACACACACACACACACACACACACACACACGCACATACCACGAACGTCACACACACACATATGTAGTTGTATTGCAACGCATAACCATGCGTACCACTCGGTTAGAACGTAAAAATTGAGTGGTTGTGCGTGTTGCCAGCCACTGAACAACTGCATAAACTTTAGCAGTTGCAGTTCTTATCGAGCGAGAGCAATGCTGTCACAGACAAATCGCGGTGACTGTCACGCAATGCTGACATTGGTATTGCTGCTGTGTCACCCAGGCCCATCGTGAGATTACTGTGGTGTGATGTGGTAATACCATGATGGTACTAAGCAATCTTGTAGACAGTCGCTGTAATTGTACAGTACTGTAATTGCGTACTGTAATTGTAATAGTACATACGACAAACATCCACTTAGAAGGCAACTGCATTAATGGGATGCAGGTAGTAGTAGTGGTGCTTACTATATTATCATCACAATTATTTTTGGCAATACATTTGATGCTTCAATAAATAGGCATCCATATTGAAGTTGTAATTTTAGCAATAAGGCATCTGCTGGCCAGTAACGTGCTTACGTAAACATACAAATAAATACATGAGGCAGTGGTGATGTTACTTCTTCTTACAACTGACGAGCAACAAAATTCGATAAGCCAGAAGCAATGGCGCACTGTACAAATGTCCGTATCTATAAATGTATGCCTGGCACTGATCGTCTGCCGTAAAAAAAAACAATTATGTTTCCATGTTAACAACATTCTGATACAACAAAACAATTACACATTTGGTAGACACTAGTTGGCATTACATTGGCAAGAGCGAGATCTGGTTCCAGTGTTCAGACTGTCATTGAGAGATAGAGTAGAATTGCTTGTTTGCCTGCTGTTATTTGGAATGTTTTACTACCTGCTCCTCATCGGTTGCTGTACTGTGGTGCGCTACACCATCGGTACACACTGGTTCCTGCCGAACCACGCAATTTGGTATCACGTTAGGGCGCAGTATTGCCAGCATGCATCGGTGACTGGCGGTAATTTTCTGTGATGGAAATCCGTTTAGTGTGATATATGGTTTGGTTGCTGGTTAGATTTCAGGTATGGCCTATGGCACTCTAAGCTTTTTTGTGCACTCGTCACGATTATTTGTCCCGCTTCGTTGATTTGCTTCGTCGAGGTTGTGCGTTTCTATCGCTATAATGTTGATCATGTGCTCCCAACACATTTTCATGTTGCCTTATATGTATCACTTAGCTGTGCCCTTGCGTCTCGTCTTGCACTTCCTGTTGTCGTATGTGTGTATGTGGTGACGTCAACTGCAAGCATGGTATAAATTATCACGAAAATTTAATAGATGATGATATAGCTTGGCGTAACTTTGCTATATGCACTTCGCAAGTTCCAAACCACGTTCACAAACTTTCTGCTGGCATTTGCTGTAAATTGCCTTTATACGGGTAATTTTATCAGACAGTGTATAGATTGAGAAAAACACCCCGGCTGCTGACCACACACGGTTCGGCTAACCTTGTGAGATTTGGCCTGCAGTCAGCTAACGTCTACATTTCTAGGAGAGTGGACCGTTAATCGAACCCCTCCTTAATTGAAGTCAGACAATCGCACTCGCGCACCAACGTAACGAAGAGTCGCCTCATTGCAGATCTACGAGGATTCGATCGTGCTCCAGTCGGTGTTCACGAACGCGCGAGAGAGGCTGGAGAAGGACGGAGACCTTCCCTCGCCGTTCGCGGAGGAGATGAGCGACGACGACGACGGCACGCGGCTCGACGACGACGACGATGACGACGACGACAATGATGACGACGATGACGACGATGACGATGATGACGACGACGCCGCGGTGAAGGCCAAGCAGAAGGCGGCGAGGGAGAAAAAGGCAGGTTGGAAATGCTGTATGCTATCAATGGATTATGCCTCTTTGCATTGACTAATAATCGACGTGTCGGCCTGCAGTGAATTACAGGCACCTCTGCCAATCGGTGTTTCGATGGGACATTCTAAAAACAGTGTTTAGTAACGAAGTGCCGCATAGTCGACATTTTCGTGTTCACCGCATACATACTGGGTTACTATTGGACTCATCATTCAAAAATGGATAATAGGCACGTAATCCTAAGGCATGCTTTTTATCCTGAAAAATGTACCTGAAAATCGCCCATGTATCCTATCGACAGAAGGTCGAAAAAATTTCTCCAAACAATTAACATACCCTGCTGATAATAGGGTGTGTCTTCACACCTGCAGCATCTTACAAATTAATGTAAGACTGTACTGAAGGTACGGTAGTTGCTATACGGAATTGCATTTATATTCAACACGGTTATATTTATATTTATATTTATATTTATATTTCAATGCTGTTGCTGAGTGCGTGCATACGTTACTTACAGGAGAAGTCGTCCAAGAAGAAGAAGAAGGCGAAAATTATCAGCGACGACGAGGAAGATGAAGAGGATGAAGAAGATTAATGTGGCGGCTTCGTGTAGGCAATTACGGATGTAGCCTCCCCGCCCTTACCACCCCGGAGCCGGAGGATTGCAGGTGTTTTCCGGAATGCGCTGCAGAGAAGTCCTTGCCGTGTACGTATGCGCACTGAGGCACTGCAATATCTGTCAGACATTTATCGGTGAGACAAATGTCAGGTTGACAAGTGTTACCTGAAAGGGTGGAGAGGCTGTTATTTACATTGCGCATGTGTGCGCGTGTGGGTGGTTGTGGCGCCACAGAAATGTATGCGTTATGTTAATAATGCGGGCTGTATTCAAGTGTATCTGTTATCATCGAATAATCCCTACCACCATGTATAATTTCCCTATCAGAATTCATCATGTTGCGTGTGTGCGTGCTATAGTGACGTGTCTGTGTTCAGCTATCGATATTTATTCTTCGTATTAGGAGTTATATGATGTACTATTTTACTCCCGTTCACATTAACGCTAGGCGTCTCTGCACCCAGTGTTATCTCTTGCTTGGTATCATTGCAAAGCTGTGGCTTTCGCGCTGGTCTTGGTGTGTTTGCACGTGATGACGTAATAATCATGGCGTGGTCAACGTTTGGACGTTGTCTGCTAGGGAGTTGTGGTGCTGTTTCATGCTTGGCATTCACTAGAAGGTGAAAGTGAGTGTGGTGTGCCATATTGTGTGGATAGCAGGTCACCAAGTCAAATTGTCACGATTCCTTGTGTATGCGGTTCTTTAGCATATACGAGCAGGCTGTTATAAGTGTGCTAGTTGGCCTCGCACTTGCACGGTGTACATTTATCCTTTTAGTCAGTATTCTAATGGTTGTAGCAGGCAGTATGAATGCAATGGGCACATGGGAATGGTTATCTCCCCGAACGGCAAAGCTATATCTAAACCAGTATGTTCTGATGTTCCTCTGCTCTTAGTACTACACTAAGTGAGATGTGATACATGGTTTATGTGTATGTCACATAGGTTACACCGACTGCACAAATTCTATCCTCGCTGTAGTGATTATTAAGCACTATAGATGAATTTATGTCGTTATTAACGATAGTTTGGCAATAAGTGCCAATGTAGTAATCCCACGTACCCGTACATGCTTTGTTTGTTGTAACGGTTGAATTGAACACAATGAATTGGTTCAGGACAACAGTTGTTCCGTAACTACGTATGTTCGTCACCAGCTGTGTGTGTACTTGTGATCCTTTATTTACACCTGTAAAGAATGTGCCACTCCAAAATGATCCAGTTGAAGAAAAAGTCTGCATACAATCGGAGTAATTTGGTCTTACAAGAGGAAATTGTTTTAATCTCGAATTGCAACCAGCAACAACAACAGGATATTGGAATTTTCGATAATTTGAATGATCCCTTCAGGTTGTAATCAATTGATCTTTTTTTATGGATTTAGTTGGATTTTGACAAAAAATGAAATATATAACTGTAATTTATTTGACTAACTTCAATAAATCAGATGGCACCTGATATTTTGTCAAGTAATTTGTTTGTACTGGCTACGTGTATGTGTGCCTGCGTGCGTGCGTGCGTTCGTGCGTGCGTAGTAGGTAAGTGGGTAAATAGGTTAGCATGTGTATTTATTTTGCTCATGATATTATGTATGATGGAAATTGTAATAATTCATCAAAAGTCCCTTAAATTATTTGAGGCCCCACAAAACAAGTTTTTGAAACCTTTGAGGACCACCATTCCGCCGTGAAGGGCATTATAATGTATTATAAGGGTATTATATGGATTATAAGGATATTATTAATGTCAAGTTAAGTCAATAGGTCGTAAGGCATTAGTACTGAGCAATGTAAGTCCCAAAATTAAATCCCAAAATCACGAGTCGAACATGTGTACTCGGTTCATGGAGCACGTGCATGTGAACAAAATATCAACAATCCTTCCCTAGAAAATACCAATCAGTTCTGCTAAATGCTAAATATGAAGCGCAATTCGTGAGGGGTGGTCGCATGGGAATAGGAGGGACATTACCCCCTCCCCCCCAACACATGCAAGGACGAGTGCAATCGCTCTCGATTCGATCAGCTCGTTGCCGCCTGAAAGCCGCTCCTTAATCTCAGTCCTGCGCCAGTCCGTGATGCCCTATTCCATTCTCTACCGTCATATGATGCTCCGTGTCACTGCGTACCGTCGGTTGCGTGCAGTTGTGTCCCGTTCCGTGATGCCCTGTGTCGCTAGGGGGTGAGCCGTACGTGAAGCAGTAGATGTTGAAATAGCCACATATCTGTTGGGCGACGCAGTAGAAGTAGTGTAGCAAGTCGAACAGGCAGTAGAGCTGCAAATCAGGGTTTATACTCTAGTAAGCTCTAGTAAGGTTTGCCGACTGCACATATTACTGTTGTAGCCTCGTACTTCTAGGGGGGGCGCCGAAGGGCGGTAAGAGTAAAGCGTAGCAGCAGCGTAAGATAAGAAGTAAACACGAACTAGTAAAGTAACGTACCACAAACAGTTGTATTCGACATAATGCAACAGTGAGTTGAACAGAGAGCAGATACGTAAGGCTGAATGCGTACAAATACACGTCAGTGACAGTCAAACAAATGGAGAGGAAGTGCCTCCTGCTCCTTGTCGCGGCGCTCTTAAATGTACCCGAACTTGTTGTTCGACCTCCCTGGTCACGACGTACGCCGGCTGCGGTTGATAACAGATTATCCCGCACTCCGACCCCTCTGTTCAACGTCGTTAGCCACCTTATTGCTTCTCCTATTACCTTCAGCCTGCATCGCGTGCGCACCGAATATCTCATCTATTCCCCCCTGGCTTGTCACCAACGCGACCCGCATGGCCTTATGCCAAACTAACAGTAATTAATAAGCTATGGTGAAACTAGCTCCGTTACACTGTCACGCTCCTGTAAGCTGTCTATTGGGCGCCAGACGTACCTGAAAACTATAAAGCGACCCGCAGAGATGCATGCTGTCAATTGAAGTAAATTTATTGGTGAAATAGGCGATGAAATCATGAGGGGGGCGTTTCGTACCAAGAACAGCCACAGCACCCGACGTTCGCTGATGGGCGAGCTAGCAAGCTGGTTCAGGAGGAGCAACGCGGGCCCGAACAGCGACGAATCCCACATCGACAGCTCACTCTTTGCCATGTGCGCCACCTGGTGGGTGGAACGAGAAGAACGAAAACCACGCCGCATAAACACGTAACAATGAACGGAGGGAGTACGACGAGTAGGAGGAGACCGAGTCATAATACTATAAGGAAACCCGATCAAACCGGAGATAAATTTCGCAGCTAAACAAGAACCGCGGTAAACAGAACCTTTCCTCGGCATAATCTTACCCGGGTGAAAACACGAAGAATCGCCAATCAAGACGTAACATTTTAACTTATGTCGTCAGTAAAATTAATAACGCTTAAATTTCGCATAAAAGCTTGACTGTATTCTTAATGAAGCTAATTCTCATTAATTAAACACGATGAGCATCCGTAGACCTTAATTAATGATTATTTAAATTAATTAATAAAACCAATGATTGCTTCTAATGAGGCTAAGTCTAATTAATGAGCGCAATGGTACGTCCGTAGACGGTAATGCTTACCACGAGTCGGTTGCACATCTTGGCAGATACGAGGCCGAACGCGATGAGATACAGACACGGATAATTCTCAAACAGGCCGCTAGGTGATCTCACGTGGATGAGGTAGGCAGGAATGATCACCGTCATGATCGGTAGGACGGGGAACAGCCACTGGAAACAGCACACTCTTACCCTGAATACACAGAGAGTAAGTTAGAATCTCCGTCCGTGAAGCACTCGAGGGTATTTATATGCATTAGATGTATAGTCGTAAAATTACACGTAATGTAGGCCTACTCAAGAACCAATGGGAACAGTGATCTATAGCTTTGTCTATAGGTCTAGTCTGTTGACTGACTGCATTGAAAACAGCGAGCGTGTGGGAGAGCAAGAAAAAAAGTGAGCGCCCGAGAGAGAAGGAGAGAGCGAGAGAGAGAGAGAGAGAGAGAGAGAGAGAGAGAGAGAGAGAGAGAGAGAGAGAGAGAGAGAGAAAAGAGCAGGGGTGTTGAAGAAAGAGAATTAGCGCGGGAGTGAAGCGAGCTAGCAAGAGAAGGACAATAATGAGAGAGAACAGAGCGCGAATGTACGAGAACAAATGAGAGGATGTGAGAGCGCGGTTTGAAAATGATTGGGGAGAGGCTCACTGAAAACAACCTCCACGTACTTACAGCAACCGTTGGTTTCCTCCTTTCCGACTCTTTCCGCTAATATCACCTTGATTCGTCCATGTGTGATGATGGCTCCTCGGCGAAACACCAACCCGACGCACCACACCACAGTGGCAACTCGATGACGGGCAGCTATACCCTACCGTAAGACTAATTAACATAAAATCAGCAGCGTTATAATATGGAGATCTCTATAATTATTATATGTCTCTATAATTCTCTCTCTCTCTCTCTCTCTCTCTCTCTCTCTCTCTCTCTCTCTCTCTCTCTCTCTCTCTCTCTCTCTCTCTCTCTCTCTCTCTCTCTCTCTCTCTCTCTCTCTCTCTCTCTCTCGCTCTCTCTGTCTCTCTCTATCGATCTATATCTATCTATCTTTCTCCCTCTCTCCCACTCCCCTCTCTCTTTCTTTCTCTACGTACACATCCGCATACGCGCACACCCACACGCACACACGCGCGCGTATATGTGCCCTTACCAATATATAAATAATATTATGCGTTTTATCCTAATGAAAAGTTTACATTTTGTTACCCTTGTCGTACGCACGCGGCAAGCAAACACCAGATGCAGACGATTATACCTGGGTCTTCCACATAGCCGATCCAAATACAGCGGATGCCAAGAACATTCCTATACCGGCCATCTGCAATTCGGCCACGTCAAAACTACAGAAACATGGAGCGAGAACGTTGGTAATATTTAGTAACGCCCATCGATCGTACACGTGCAGCAAACAAACACTAGATTCAGTCGAATACACCTGCGGAATAGACTATAGACTGCAGTTGTACAGACAACGTTGGTACCGTACTAAGAAAAGCGAACCACTGAAAATGATACACGTGCAATCAGCGAAATAGTTTGTGGGAAATAAGGCAGCACGGAAGACTTCGGCAAGGCGTCAGAAGCGCAATATATATGCACAGATAAAGGGGACGGACCGAACTTCGCGCCCTTTCACACAATTCTGGGCTCACAATATAACCCTTTATCACACACAACCCTATTTCTAATCCTACAGCAATCTCTCATCCCACCGGCAAGTGTTAATTGATAGACGCGCACCTCGTTCCTCTTCTGGGGAGAAAACAACCACGAACTCGTGGAAATAGGTGATGCTGTAATGGGTAGGTGTGACTAGCACCTATATTTGCATTAGAACTGTGTCTGCAGACCTAGCTGGTAGGTAGGGAATGTAATATGAACAGTGTCAGTGCAGGTGAGGGAGTTATGCGGATATATAGCTGCTTGTCTACGCTGCTTTCACGTTAACGATTCTTTCCTACCTTTCTTGCCTATCACATCCACTGCAAATTTTCTCAAACGTGAACACACAGCGCTCACATACCGAATAAAGGGCACGATATTAAAAAAACAGACGGGCAGTTAATTTACAGTAAAAAACATGCAGGAATCTCATGATCCGAGTAGAACATAGGGTGAACTTGACACCGGCACGCACAACCTGCCTTCCTACTGTATACATGCGTACTTACAAAACGTTATCGAGCACTCAAATTTTCATGTTGAATAATTGCTGAATGTGCTAAATTGAAATGTGAAATATGAATGAACTCTGAGCGTCTCAAGTCGCGTGTTTCTATGAAAACGTGTATAAATAGCCAAGATGGTCGTTACAATTTCTATATGACTATAGAGAACTTACGATCCAAAGTAGAAGTAGCCGCACACGTATGTGGTCCAATGCGCCAGGTAGAAGATAAAGAAGCTCAACATCACGACAGCGAACATTATCTCTGGCTGCTTACCGAGCTGCAGAGATATGCAGAATTCCAGCATCAGGAACACTGCAAAGTGCAAGAGTAACACCAGCACGCACTGTGACTGCTATTACGTACGTGTTTATATGCGTTACGTTAGTGTTTGTGGGTGGCGTGTGTGTGTGGGAGGGGGGGGGGTACTTGTGTCTTAGGGGAACTATAATAGGGGCTATAGCTGCCGCACGGCTGTTTAGTTAACCAACGTTGCAGAATGGACCTTGGGTATATATATTATATATATATATATATATGTGTGTGTGTGTGCATCTGCGTGTGCGTGTGTTTGTGTGGGTGTGTGTGTGTGTGTGTGTGTGTGTGTGTGTGTGTGTGTGTGTGCGTGTGCGTGTGCGTGTGCGCGTGCGTGTGCGTGTGCATGTACGTGCGCGTGCGCGTGTGAGTGTGCGTGTGCGTGTGCGTTTCGCGTGTGCGTGTGCGTGCGTGTGTGTTTGTGTTTGTGCGTGTGTGTTTTGTTATATATATTGTTTTATTGCATTGCCTATTATTGGTTTTTAGAGAGTGTAATCGGTATGATCAGTAGCTTTAGCAACACGTGGTTCATCCGATACGTGTATACTCATCGTTTTAAAAAACAGGCCTATCTGCTTCAGTGCTAACGACATCATTCTTTGCCAAACTAGGCCCGTGTAGCCCTTAATTCGCTTCCCCACCTTGGCAAAGAGAAATGCTACACGGGTCGAGCTAATGTCAAATCGGACCCCTGATCGGGCAGACTTGGCTATAGCTAGTTAGCCAGGCTAGGACAAAATGTTAGCAGTGTGTACACGCTATCCCGGTCTAAATACGCCCTGGTCTGGATCATACGTTGCACTCCACCCCCAAACTGAGGTGGGCCAGGCGTGCTATAAGGTGTAATAAGTTATAGTTAAGATATTTTATAGATAAGTATCAAATTGTTATGTTTACGCGATCGTGAGGCTAGCAGCATCAGAGGAGTTCCTTCCCCCTCCACCACCACCATGGCCACCCCAACCCTGCTGCCCAAATATTATCAAGAGCTAATAATACTCAGGAGCGAATTGTCAAGGTTTGTCAATATTATCAAGAGCTATATTATAAAGGTATTATTAGCTCTTGATATTATCGGATGCACATCCAGATGCGCCGCTAAACACACCTGCAGACACGGAGTCGCAGCCATGATCGAATAGTTCTGCGACGATCGATGTTAAAGACGTGCCCATGCGGCCATTCTGCTTGCCATCCAGTGTGTCCAGAGTCTGGTAGAGGAACAGCCCCAGAGCGCAGAGCAGCCACACGCACGCTGGTATCTATACACGAATAATACACGAGCGTTTATGGGGCGCCAAGTGTCGCATGACTGATTTCGTTACGAAATCATTGATTATGGTGTCATATATCATCTAATTATTATATATATATATATATATATATATATATATATATATATATAATATATATCGTAATTGTAATTGTAGTTTACACGAATGTTATTTTTTGCAATGTGCCTCAGGTATTTTGGAACGCTTGTCTCGAACATATTCCAAAATGGATCGCGTCACCCGCTATTGTCAATGATGGGCTATGCATAAATATCTTCACCGCATCACTGGTGATCTGCTACAGTCCCAGACGCAAAGAGCGAAGTAAGAACCATTAAAATAACTTTACATATAGGTATTAGATTTTATGAGCTGTTGCAAGCAGTGCATATATACTGTAGGAGAGTGCTGTAGGGGCGTAGTTTGTATGTTATAATTTAGAGTATAAATAATCAAGAAGACGTATAGAATTTGTGTTCACTAAAGAAATATATTGTTTTACAAAACAAACAGCCAAAGTCGCGTCGTCCAGTCTCTCCCCGTCCAACCGTCCCGTTCAAATGACCTGCAGCCCTTATATCTCAACCTCGCATCAAACACGGCCCAGTTCCACTCTACCCCAGCCAATCACACCCACTAACACTCTCTTATTCGAATTATTACGCGCGAAATGCACAATCTGTCCCGCAGATGTGCATACGGCGTCTACTAGTCTGATATTCCCCCAGCCTGAGATAACTATTTCTAATCAAGAGCGTATAAAGAAGGAGAGACGTACACGGTAAAATGCTGAAACCATGCTGCAGTATTAGTCGATTAATAAACTTTTAAATCTCGAGTCGGTTTTCGGCGAATACCAGATTTTCACCGCTCATTATCTCAGCGTAGGGCATCGTAGGACATGCGGTTGTTTTATATGAACAAGGTAAGACAGCTAATCAATGATACTGCAAAGGATCGTCAAAATAAAACGGGAAAAGTTTATTAATTCGACTAATACTGCAGCATGGTTTCAGCATTTTACCGTTGTACGCTCTCCTTCTTTATCTGCTCTTGTTCTAAATCTATAGCTAAACGCCCAACCTTCTCTATGTACAACAATACTATCTACCAATTACTAATTCAATGTAACATCTGTACAACATGTGTAAACCAGATGTTACAAGTGCCACGTAGACGTCGAAATGATGTTATGTTATACGTGGCGCTATTCTAACGTTCTAAAATTAGCACAAAATCAAAAATTCTCAAGAC
>NW_014577735.1:0-3357 GCF_000485595.1 Priapulus caudatus | reverse complement strand
ACGCAAATCTCAAGTCTACAAGAAGTGATTTCGTTACGATAATAAATATTTTGGACTAACGAAATCAAGTCATGCGACCACTTTGGCGCGCCGGCGTGCCCGTGCAAGTGCTAAACGATGATTCGTAACGAAATCACTCGATCGCAGTAGCTGATTTCGTAACGAAATCACTCGCAGTAGTTGATTTCGTAACGAAATCACTTGTAGACTTGATTTCGCTAAGCGAAATCACTTTGTAGACTTGATTTCGTTACGAATCAGAAGATTTTGTAACGAAATCAAGTGCATGCGACACTTGTGCGCCGCGGCGCGCCAAGTGTACGCATGCTTCGTAACGAAATCACTCGCAGTAGCTGATTTTCGTAAACGAAATCCACTCGCAGTAGTTGATTTCGTAACGAAATCACTTTGTAGACTTGATTTCGTTACGAATCATGATTTATAAGAACACTGTGTAATTAGCCACCAGAGACGATACAAACAGTGCTCGGCTATTTTACAGTGATAATCGATGCCCTTATGTGTTTTAACTCATGTAACCACTGTTTTTAAGTTTACGCGCGCTAGGAACACTCAGTGTACCGTGCACGTGATACCTGCATATATGGTCCTAACACAGATGTGTTCTCGCACTTGTACTTGTGATTCTTCAACCTTTTCAGCTGCGTAGGTGATAACATGCACGAAATCATCCTTGCGTTTTCTCTATTGAATGGCACGTCAGTTTGGTCTACTTGCCCTGCGCTTTACTACCGATCTCTTATAGTCCTGGTCACTCATCTGTGACCCGGATAGACTTGTTGTTTGCCCTTTCCCTGCGCAAAAAAAGTCCACGAACTCGTAGCACCAGGTGACGTTGCAATGACGAGTTAGGGTAGATTTGACTAGAATCTACTGGAATTGGGTCTGTATCTGCAAACCTGGTAGCAGATGTAGGGCTATTCATTGTTTTTATTACCATATTTATATCAATTTCTAAATTTCATGGCAGCCATTTTGAAAAAAATGTGCCACCACACCCAGTTTCGGCAGGTCCATTTCTTATAGTAAATACCTCTGAAAGCACACAGTCAGATTTGGTGCTTTTGTTACAATCTGAACGATTGACCTGGCTTTTAACTGATTTTTGATGCTAAAAGGCTCTGACATAGACGCGATTTTTTCATTCGCATCATCGCAGACTTGCTATCGCGACTTTAAAACTCTACGGCTATTATATTGTTTCGAAGATAAGAGTCCCTACATGTTCGGTGTGACGCGTGCTAATTCCGAACCCGTCGCGTCTAAAAGCGCCGTATAATAACGGGTCTACGGATACCTATCAGCATCACCGTGCGCGAGTATAGAGGTGCGTATCAAACACTGATCATCAATCTCTGTACTACACCACACCTGCATGACATATAGGACACACCTCTGTATACCCTACGTATATACCGCATATATAGCGACCTACAACACCTATAGTCTGTGATACGCGTTTCAGCTCGGTAAAATATTGTGAAATAGACTGCCATCGAAGGCGAAATATCGACGTAATGGCATTATATACGGTATAAGAACGCGAGAGTTTAAGTTTTACATGTTGTAAAAAATACATGAAACTGTAGTAAAACAACAAGCCATGTGGTATGTTCGTCTCATCACGCACTTCGCATTTAACGGGCTCGGTCTCTCGTTTAATTTCAGATGTGTACATGACGGGAAGCTATGATGGAGCACAGATTTTTGGACAACTCTGGTCCAGAGTCTCTGGAGAATTCATCTGCCTTCTACGAGCTGGGCGAAGTATGATGCAGAGATTCCTATACCGTCATACTTTCACTCAACAGCTGTAACGCCTGTAGGTATCACGCATAGATCTGTTTCCTGAATTAAACAATAGCATATTATGATGTTAAAATCGAAAATGATTATTTGAAAATTAATTTTACTCGCAGTAGTTGATTTCGTAACGAAATCACTTTGTAGACTTGATTTCGTTACGAAATCAATGATTTCGTAACGATATCAATCATGCGACACTTGGCGCCCCATAAGCGTAATGCCGTGGAATAAGCGTGTTGAGAGAAGCGTTTTTAGTTTCAGCTAAAATATCTTAGACCTATAGAACCCTTGGGAATAACTGTATTAACAATATTGTACGCAAGACGGAAATGTTCTTGTTTTACCCTGCTTGTTTATTTGCATTTCATATAGGTGTTTATAGAGCAATATATTGTGTCCTTGAGAATTTTTGATTTGTTGCTAATTTTAGGAACGTTAGAATCGCGCCACGTATAACATAACATCATTTCGACGTCTACGTGGCACTGTAACATCTGGTTTACACATGTTGTACAGATGTTACATTGAATTAGTAATTGTAGATAGTATTGGTTGTACATAGAGAAGGTTGGGCGTTTAGCATATAGATTAGAACAAGAGCAGATAAAGAAGGAGAGCGTACAACGGTAAAATGCTGAAACCATGCTGCAGTATTAGTCGAATTAATAAACTTTTCCCGTTTTTGACGATCCTTTGCAGTATTATTGATTAGCTGTCTTACCTTGTTCATATAAAACAAACGGCATGTCCCTACGATGCCCCTACGCTGAGATAATGAGCGGTGAAAATCTGGTATTTTCGCCGAAAACCGACTCGAGATCAGTGTGTACTGCGTCCCTACTAATAAAACGGGAAAAGTTTATTAATTCGACTAATACTGCAGCATGGTTTCAGCATTTTACCGTTGTACGCTCTCCTTCTTTATACGCTCTTGATTAGAAATAGTTAGGCTGGGGGAATATCAGACTAGTAGACGCCGTATGCACATCTGCGGGACAGATTGTGCATTTCGCGCGTAATAATTCGAATAATAGAGTGTTGGTGGGTGTGATTGGCTGGGGTAGAGTGGAACTGGGCCGTGATTTGATGCGGGGTTGAGATATAAGGGCTGCAGGTAATTTGAACGGGACGGTTGGACGGGGAGAGACTGGACGACGCGACTTTGACTGTTTGTTTGTAAACAATATATTTCTTTAGTGAACACAAATTCTATACGTCTTCTTGATTATTTATACTCTAAATTATAACATACAAACTACGCCCCTACAGCACTCTCCTACAGTATATATGCACTGCTTGCAACAGCTCATAAAATCTAATACCTATATGTAGTTATTTTAATGGTTCTTACTTCGCTCTCTGCGTCTGGACTGTAGCAGATCACCAGTGATGCGGTGAAGATATTTATGCATAGCCCCATCATTGACAATGAGGGTGACGCGATCCATTTTGGAATATGTTCGAGACAAGCGTTCCAAAATACCTGAGGCACATTGCAAAAAATAACATTCGTGTAAACTACAATTACAA
>NW_014577734.1:169817-170875 GCF_000485595.1 Priapulus caudatus | reverse complement strand
TATATATATATATATATACGTAGGACAGTAATGACGATGTGTCCTAGACAGACACTCCGTCTGTCTGGTTGGTTGGCTGGTTGGCTGGTTGGTTGGTTGGCTGGCTGGCTGGCTGGCTGGCTGCCTGTTTGTCTGTCTGGCTGTCTGTCTGGCTGCCTGCCTGGCTGCCTGTCTGACTGGTTGGGTGGCGGGCTGTCTGTCTGTCTGGCTGGCGGGCTGTTTAATTGTCTGTCTGGCTGAATGGATAGATAGCTGACTGTCTGTCTATCTGTCTGACTGGCTGACTGGCTGACTGACTGGTTGGCGGGCTATCGCCCTGTCTGTCTGTCTGTCTGTCTGGCTGGCTGGCTGGCTGACTGGCTGGCTGGATGCCTGTCTGGCTTTCTGTCTGGCTGGCTGGCTGGCGGGCTGTCTGGCTGCCTGGCTGTCTGGCTGCCTGGCTGCCTGGCTGTCTGTCTGACTGTCCCTCTGTCTGTCTGGCTGTCTGTCTGTCTGTGTGTCTGTCTGTCTGGCTGGCTGGCTGACTGGCTGGCTGGATGCCTGTCTGAATGGCTGTCTGTCTGAGTGGCTGGCTGGCGGGCTGTCTGTCTGTCTGGCTGGCGGGCTGTTTGTCTGTCTGTTTGGCTGGATGGCTGGATGTCTGCCTGTCTGACTGACTGACTGTTTGACGGTCTGTGTGTCTGTCCGGCTGGTTGTCTGTCTGTCTGTCTGTCTGTCTGTCTGTCTCTCTGTCTCTCTGTCTGCCTGTCTGGCTGGCTGTCTGTCTGTTTGTCTGTCTGGCTAGCGGGCTGTCTGACTATCTGGCTGTCTGTCTGACTGTCCCTCTGTCTGTCTGGCTGGTTGTCTGTCCGTCTGGCTGGCTGTACACGCAACCAGCGCCCCGTTATAGCAGTATGGATCGTCACTATAAAACCGCGTCCCATTCAGAGCCACACGTCACTGCTTCCATCTCATGTCATCATGCGAAAATTTCGCCTGTCTCCAATTACCGGGGCATGTGAGGCAGCTGCGCAACAGCACGTACAATATATGTATATATGTATATATATATATATATA
>NW_014577734.1:165810-169644 GCF_000485595.1 Priapulus caudatus | reverse complement strand
ACGCACGTGTACGTGCACACGCACGCACGCACGCATGCACGCACGTGTACGTGCACACGCACGCACGCACGCACGTGTACGTGCACACGCCACACGCACGCACGCATGCACGCACGTGTACGTGCGCACACGTGTTCGTGCGAACGCACGCACGCACGCATGCACGCACGTGTAAGTTCACATGCACGCACGCACGCACGTGTACGTACACACGCATGCACGTGTACGTGCACACGCACGCACGCACGCACTTGTACGTGCACATGCACGCACGCACGCATGCACGCACGTGTACATGCACACGCACGCATGCACGCACGTGTACGTGCACACGCACGCACTCACGTGTACCTGCACACACACGCACGCACGCACGTGTACGTGAACACGCACGCACTCAACACGCACGCAGGCACGCACGTGTACGTTTACACGCACGCTCGCACGTGCACGTTTACACGCACGCACGCATGTACGCACGCACGCACGCACACACGCACGCACGCACACACGTATGCATGCACGCACGTTTACGTGCGCACACGTGTACGTGCACACGCACGCACACACGCACGCATGCACGCACGTGTACGTGCACAGGCACTTGTACGTGTCACGCGCGCACGCACGCACGTGTACGTGCACACGCACGCACGCCCGCACGTGTACGTGTACGTGCGCACGACGGCAAACACGCTCGCACACACGCACGCACGCACAAACGTGTACGTGCACACGCATGCACGTGTACGTGCCCACGCACACATGCACGAATGCACGCACGTGTACGTGCACACGCACACACGTATGCACGCACGCACGCACGCACGTGTAAGTTCACACGCACGCACGCACGCACGCACGCACGCACACACGCACGCATGCACGCACGTGTGCGTGCACACGCACGCACAGCACGCTTCGCTTCTGCCAACCACAACAGCAACACCTGACCTGATCTATGACGTCACATGAAACATCGCTATACATGTACCTGTAAAATGCGCCCATAGAAATCGCAGCCCAATAACCTATTATTGGTTATTGGGCTGCGATTTCTATGAATGAGCCAGTACACACAGTACAGGCAGGCGCGGTAGGGGGGTTCGGAGTCGGGTGGTTCGAACATTTAAAGGGATAGTAGACTCTAGGATTTTACTGCATATAACTGTACTTACTGTAGGCCCCTATAACAAATCGTCTATATACCCACACGTATTTGTTACCAGATACCTAATTTAATTGTTATAATTAATTACACATCAACGCTACGAAATTTGAACAGCGCCATGACACCCGCAACCGTGCTGCCACCCCGAAAAAGTTGCGTATTTGACAATTTATTTTGCACGTTACATACCGAGAGCTAATCACAAAAGTGCAATTATATTTATACCTAAATGCTATTTAACCAAACGATATTCATTTTAGGGCAAATTTATCCATATTATAACTGAAACTATATGTCGTTTATAAGATATTACAATCCTTTTGCTTTAAATTAATAAATAAGAAACACCCTTGGTCTGTAGCCCTTGGCTGAAGTGGTTTTGCGCAACTCATCAGATCGTGCGCTTTGAGTGACGCCACCGTCGTTGTAATCAAACTGTAGTCGGTAGTTTTAAAACATTTTTTAATAATATTTCTAATGGCGATTGAACCATGAAGCTTTTTATGTAGCGTAATTTTAACCTAAATTAACTGAAAATAACCCTAGAACCTAGAGTAACCGATTCCTTTAATCATCTGAAATTCACTTCCGCGCGCATATATTTGCTAATATATTGACTAATCTAATCTAATATTCACCGAGAGTATAGCTAAGCCATGTGTCTATAGGTATCTAGAATTTTAGAAATGTAACTCAAATCCTTGGCGAGATATTAGAGTTAGTACACTATCCTACGGGCCATAGCCGCGCGTATATATTAGCATATGAGCGATACCGTGCGTATATTTTTGGTAATTAATTAAACTATTCTTGCTTTAATAAACTCAAAATTCACAGAGACCATAGCTAAGACATGTGTTTATATGTATCTAGAATTTTAGAAAATGTAACTGAAATCGTTCGCGAGATATTAGAGTTAGCTATAGTACACTATCCTACGGGCCATAGCCGCGCGTACATATTATCCTATGACAATACCGTGCGTATATTTCTAAGCCCCACCTCCTGAAATCGCCGCCCACGTGTCCACCATGGCGCCACGTTGAAAATACTGAAACCCAAAGCACAAAACTCAAAAAAGCTCGAATCTGTACAAAACGTGTAAACCGCGTGCCAAAGTAAAGTTCAAAAGATATGGTCCAAACGATATAACCCTGAAAGACAACTGAAAATAATGAATAATTTTCAAAGTATAAGACGATTTACCTTACGATTGCTCATGGCAAGTCAGACGAGGGATCACAGGCTCCTCTTCCAAATCCTGCGACTAGGCAGCGTATGGCCACTTTGAATGAATCAGCAACTACGGAAAAGTAGATATACCTGTGAACATCGAGCATTAAGTAAACACTGCTATATGCTCCATATTGCAGCAACGCATGGTTAGAATCAGTGTTGCGTGCACAAATGCTGCGATTCAGTCTATAAGTGTAAGTACGTGTTAAAGATGTTCTGTTCCGAGTATGAAGCTGATATTTTCGGTGCTAGATCTGGCCATTTATGCTTCTCTTCAAAGTTTCTCTTTCGCAAACTGGTAAAATTAATAATAACCAGCTTGCAATATAGAATGATGCGTCATACACGCTACGCATTGTTAAGCTATTGCAAAAATTATAGATTATAGGCTTAATTACGCTAAACATATATTGGAGTCCCTAGACAACACACAGTTTAACACAATAGAATTCGACTCACACACAGCGGCGAGCAGACAGACTTGTCAGATATTACTTCACACAAGGGCGAGGGTGGGAATGCTTTTTGTCCGATGTCAACCAAACGATGAGGTTATGACTAGAGGAGGCGCATTTTTGTATGGTTGTATCTCGATCAAAAATGATTTTAAGTACAGGGAAATGAACTGCGCATAGAACACACTGAGTTTGGGTATATACATTATGGATTTTAGAGGACCTTAAATGGGATATACATGCCCCTATTTTCCTTGCATATTCTTTCAAGATTAAAATAGTCGTTTAAATTCCACTACATTAAAAAATTTCATTGTTAAATATTCATTAGAATTATTTTTTTTTAATAGTTGCAACTATACAGACTCTTATCGTTCTGCTTACAATGATGGTGCGCCACTACTAGCTCGCATCTGCTTCAAAGTGCACTAGTCACAACTTTCAGCTGTAGACTAAAAGACCAAAGTTGCCTCATACCTGCATGTGTGTCTCGAGCAGGTACTGCGGACGTACTAGAGGATTACGCATTGCGTCGATGATCTTAACCGGCGTGTATTTAGGACACGCTCCCTCCTTACAGATCTCGAATCCAGTATAGCAACATAGAAAATGAAAACCACAAACGACTCTACCGTGGACACGCATCGTCTGAAGCTCCTTGGAATTAGCGCACTCCTAATGCCACTGGATCGCTGAGTCGGTACAGACAGCCTGCAAGCCGCCCAGGGTGCGGCGGTTAGAACAGACTCCGATGAAACAGCGATATCTGTAGTAATAATGGCTACATCGAGCAAGAAATACGACGACAAAAGTGGCTCTTTCGGCAGAGCAAGTGGATGTCTATAGCGGTGGTTTTGCCGTACATTTGCTCCTCCAAGGATATGTTGTGGCCATTTCTAAGACAGGTGATTGTATCTACCGTGAAATCTTGCTACTCTGTAAGCGATTATTTACTGCGTAGTATTAATACAT